>NC_084560.2:4212920-4320420 GCF_033978685.3 Nerophis lumbriciformis
AATGTTACATGAAATACACTCCATGACAGCAATATTATTTCATAAATGTTACATGAAATACACTCCATGACAGCAATATTATTTTATAAATGTTACATGAAATACACTCCATGACAGCAATATTATTTTATAAATGTTACAGGAAATACACTCCATGACAGCAATATTATTTTTTAAATGTTACATGAAATACATTCCATGACAGCAATATTATTTTATAAATGTTACATGAAATACACTCCATGACAGTAATATTATTTCATAAATGTTACATGAAATACACTCCATGACAGCAATATTATTTTATAAATGTTACATGAAATACACTCCATGACAGCAATATTATTTAATAAATGTTACATGAAATACACTCCATGACAGCAATATTATTTCATAAATGTTACATGAAATACACTCCATGACAGCAATATTATTTTATAAATGTTACATGAAATACACTCCATGACAGCAATATTATTTTATAAATGTTACATGAAATACACTCCATGACAGCAATATTATTTTATAAATGTTACATGAAATACACTCCATGACAGCAATATTATTTTATAAATGTTACATGAAATACACTCCATGACAGCAATATTATTTTATAAATGTTACATGAAATACACTCCATGACAGCAATATTATTTCATAAATGTTACATGAAATACACTCCATGATAGCATTACATCCAATATTATTTTATAAATGTTACATGAAATACACTCCATGACAGCAATATTATTTTATAAATGTTACATGAAATACACTCCATGACAGCAATATTATTTTATAAATGTTACATGAAATACACTCCATGACAGCAATATTATTTTATAAATGTTACATGAAATACACTCCATGACAGCAATATTATTTTATAAATGTTACATGAAATACACTCCATGACAGCAATATTATTTTATAAATGTTACATGAAATACACTCCATGACAGCAATATTATTTTATAAATGTTACATGAAATACACTCCATGACAGCAATATTATTTTATAAATGTTACATGAAATACACTCCATGACAGCAATATTATTTTATAAATGTTACATGAAATACACTCCATGACAGCAATATTATTTTATAAATGTTACATGAAATACACTCCATGACAGCAATATTATTTTATAAATGTTATATGAAATACAATCCATGACAGCAATATTATTTTATAAATGTTACATGAAATACACTCCTCGACAGCAATATTATTTTATAAATGTTACATGAAATACACTCCATGACAGCAATATTATTTTATAAATGTTACATGAAATACACTCCATGACAGCAATATTATTTTATAAATGTTACATGAAATACACTCCATGACAGCAATATTATTTTATAAATGTTACATGAAATACACTCCATGACAGCAATATTATTTTATAAATGTTACATGAAATACATTCCATGACAGCAATATTATTTTATAAATGTTACATGAAATACACTCCATGACAGCAATATTATTTTATAAATGTTACATGAAATACACTCCATGACAGCAATGTTATTTTATAAATGTTACATGAAATACACTCCATGACAGCAATATTATTTTATAAATGTTACATGAAATACACTCCATGACAGCAATATCATTTTATAAATGTTACATGAAATACACTCCATGACAGCAATATCATTTTATAAATGTTACATGAAATACACTCCATGACAGCAATATTATTTTACAAATGCTACATGAAATACACTCCATGACAGCAATATTATTTTATAAATGTTACATGAAATACACTCCATGACAGCAATATTATTTTATAAATGTTACATGAAATACACTCCATGACAGCAATATTATTTTATAAATGTTACATGAAATACACTCCATGACAGCAATATTATTTTATAAATGTTATATGAAATACAATCCATGACAGCAATATTATTTTATAAATGTTACATGAAATACACTCCTCGACAGCAATATTATTTTATAAATGTTACATGAAATACACTCCATGACAGCAATATTATTTTATAAATGTTACATGAAATACACTCCATGACAGCAATATTATTTTATAAATGTTACATGAAATACACTCCATGACAGCAATATTATTTTGTAAATGTTACATGAAATACACTCCATGACAGCAATATTATTTTGTAAATGTTACATGAAATACACTCCTCGACAGCAATATTATTTTATAAATGTTATGTGAAATACACTCCATGACAGCAATATTATTTTATAAATGTTACATGAAATACACTCCATGACAGCAATATTATTTTATAAATGTTACATGAAATACACTCAATGACAGCAATATTATTTTACAAATGTTACATGAAATACACTCCATGACAGCAATATTATTTTGTAAATGTTACATGAAATACACTCAGTGACAGCAATATTATTTTATAAATGTTATGTGAAATACACTCCATGACAGCAATATTATTTTATAAATGTTACATGAAATACACTCCATGACAGCAATATTATTTTATAAATGTTACATGAAATACATTCCATGACAGCAATATTATTTTATAAATGTTACATGAAATACATTCCATGACAGCAATATTATTTTATAAATGTTAAATGAAATACACTCCATGACAGCAATATTATTTTATAAATGTTACAAGAAATACACTCCATGACAGCATGAGAGCCAATATTATTTTATAAATGTTACATGAAATACACTCCATGACAGCAATATTATTTTATTAATGTTACATGAAATACATTCCATGACAGCAATATTATTTTATAAATGTTACATGAAATACACTCCATGACAGCAATATTATTTTATAAATGTTACATGAAATACACTCCATGACAGCAATATTATTTAATAAATGTTACATGAAATACACTCCATGACAGCAATATTATTTTATAAATGTTACATGAAATACACTCCATGACAGCAATATTATTTTATAAATGTTACTTGAAATACACTCCATGACAGCAATATTATTTTATAAATGTTACATGAAATACACTCCATGATAGCAATATTATTTTATAAATGTTACAAGAAATACACTCCATGACAGCAATATTATTCTATAAATGTTACATGAAATACACTCCATGACAGCAATATTATTTTATAAATGTTACATGAAATACACTCAATGACAGCAATATTATTTTATAAATGTTACATGAAATACACTCCATGACAGCAATATTATTTTATAAATGTTACATGAAATACACTCCTCGACAGCAATATTATTTTATAAATGTTACATGAAATACACTCCATGACAGCAATATTATTTTATAAATGTTACATGAAATACACTCCATGACAGCAATATTATTTTATAAATGTTACATGAAATACACTCCATGACAGCAATATTATTTTATAAATGTTACATGAAATACACTCCATGACAGCAATATTATTTTATAAATGTTACATGAAATACACTCCATGACAGCAATATTATTTTATAAATGTTACATGAAATACACTCCATGACAGCAATATTATTTAATAAATGTTACAAGAAATACACTCCATGACAGCAATATTATTTTATAAATGTTACATGAAATACACTCCATGACAGCAATATTATTTTATAAATGTTACATGAAATACACTCCATGACAGCAATATTATTTTATAAATGTTACATGAAATACACTCCATGATAGCAATATTATTTTATAAATGTTACATGAAATACACTCCATGACAGCAATATTATTTTATAAATGTTACATGAAATACACTCCATGACAGCAATATTATTTTATTAATGTTACATGAAATACACTCCATGACAGCAATATTATTTTATAAATGTTACATGAAATACACTCCATGACAGCAATATTATTTTATAAATGTTACATGAAATACACTCCATGACAGCAATATTATTTAATAAATGTTACATGAAATACACTCCATGACAGCAATATTATTTTATAAATGTTACATGAAATACACTCCATGACAGCAATATCATTTTATAAATGTTACATGAAATACACTCCATGACAGCAATATTATTTAATAAATGTTACATGAAATACACTCCATGACAGCAATATTATTTTATAAATGTTACATGAAATACACTCCATGACAGCAATATTATTTTATAAATGTTACATGAAATACACTCTATGACAGCAATATTATTTTACAAATGCTACATGAAATACACTCCATGACAGCAATATTATTTTATAAATGTTACATGAAATACACTCCATGACAGCAATATTATTTTATAAATGTTACATGAAATACACTCCATGACAGCATGAAAGCCAATATTATTTTATAAATGTTACGTGAAATACACTCCATGACAGCAATATTATTTTATAAATGTTACATGAAATACACTCCATGACAGCAATATTATTTTATAAATGTTACATGAAATACACTCCATGACAGCAATATTATTTTATAAATGTTACATGAAATACACTCCATGATAGCAATATTATTTTATAAATGTTACATGAAATACACTCCATGACAGCAATATTATTTCATAAATGTTACATGAAATACACTCCATGACAGCAATATTATTTCATAAATGTTACATGAAATACACTCCATGACAGCAATATTATTTCATAAATGTTACATAAAATACACTCCATGATAGCATTACATCCAATATTATTTAATAAATGTTACATGAAATACACTCCATGACAGCAATATTATTTTATAAATGTTACATGAAATACACTCCATGACAGCAATATTATTTTATAAATGTTACATGAAATACACTCCATGACAGCATTATATCCAATATTATTTTATAAATGTTACATGAAATACACTCCATGACAGCAATATTATTTTATAAATGTTACTTGAAATACACTCCATGACAGCAATATTATTTTATAAATGTTACATGAAATACACTCCATGACAGCAATATTATTTTATAAATGTTACATGAAATACACTCCATGACAGCAATATTATTTTATAAATGTTACATGAAATACACTCCATGACAGCAATGTTATTTTATAAATGTTACATGAAATACACTCCATGACAGCAATATTATTTTATAAATGTTACATGAAATACACTCCATGACAGCAATATCATTTTATAAATGTTACATGAAATACACTCCATGACAGCAATATTATTTTACAAGTGTTACATGAAATACACTCCATGACAGCAATATTATTTTATAAATGTTACATGAAATACACTCCATGACAGCAATGTTATTTTATAAATGTTACATGAAATACACTCCATGACAGCAATATTATTTTATAAATGTTACATGAAATACACTCCATGACAGCAATATTATTTTATAAATGTTACATGAAATACACTCCATGACAGCAATATTATTTTATAAATGTTACATGAAATACACTCCATGACAGCAATATCATTTTATAAATGTTACATGAAATACACTCCATGACAGCAATATTATTTTATAAATGTTACATGAAATACACTCCATGACAGCATGAGAGCCAATATTATTTTATAAATGTTACATGAAATACACTCCATGACAGCAATATTATTTTATAAATGTTACAAGAAATACACTCCATGACAGCATGAGAGCCAATATTATTTTATAAATGTTACATGAAATACACTCCATGACAGCAATATTATTTTATAAATGTTACATGAAATACACTCCATGACAGCAATATTATTTTATAAATGTTACATGAAATACACTCCATGACAGCAATATTATTTTATAAATGTTACATGAAATACACTCCATGACAGCAATATTATTTTATAAATGTTACATGAAATACACTCCATGACAGCAATATTATTTTATAAATGTTACATGAAATACACTCCATGACAGCAATATCATTTTATAAATGTTACATGAAATACACTCCATGACAGCAATATTATTTTATAAATGTTACATGAAATACACTCCATGACAGCAATATTATTTTATAAATGTTACATGAAATACACTCCATGACAGCAATATCATTTTATAAATGTTACATGAAATACACTCCATGACAGCAATATTATTTCATAAATGTTACATGAAATACACTCCATGATAGCATTACATCCAATATTATTTTATAAATGTTACATGAAATACACTCCATGACAGCATAACATCCAATATCATTTTATTAATGTTACATGAAATACACTCCATGAGAGCCAATATTATTTTATAAATGTTACATGAAATACACTCCATGACAGCAATATTATTTTATAAAAGTTACATGAAATACACTCCATGACAGCAATATTATTTTATAAATGTTACATGAAATACACTCCATGACAGCAATATTATTTTATAAATGTTACATGAAATACACTCCATGACAGCAATATTATTTTATAAATGTTTCGTGAAATACACTCCATGACAGCAATATTATTTTATAAATGTTACATGAAATACACTCCATGACAGCAATATTATTTCATAAATGTTACATGAAATACACTCCATGACAGCAATATTATTTCATAAATGTTACATAAAATACACTCCATGATAGCATTACATCCAATATTATTTAATAAATGTTACATGAAATACACTCCATGACAGCAATATTATTTTATAAATGTTACATGAAATACACTCCATGACAGCAATATTATTTTATAAATGTTACATGAAATACACTCCATGACAGCAATATTATTTTATAAATGTTACATGAAATACACTCCATGACAGCAATATTATTTTATAAATGTTACATGAAATACACTCCATGACAGCAATATTATTTTATAAATGTTACATGAAATACACTCCATGACAGCAATATTATTTTATAAATGTTACATGAAATACACTCCATGACAGCAATATTATTTTATAAATGTTACATGAAATACACTCCATGACAGCAATATTATTTTATAAATGTTACATGAAATACACTCCATGACAGCAATATCATTTTATAAATGTTACATGAAATACACTCCATTTGTTTGTGTGTACCTAATATTGTGTCCTATGTGTACCTAATGTTGTGTCCTATGTGTACCTAATGTTGTGTCCTATTTGTACCTAATGTTGTGTCCTATGTTGTCATTATCTCAACTTCAACCACACACTTTATTGTCAACCTTTTTTGTCAGAATGTGTTTGTAAAAGTTTGTTTATGTGTACCTAATGTTGTGTCCTATGTGTACCTAATGTTGTGTCCTATGTGTACCTAATGTTGTGTCCTATGTGTACCTAATGTAGTGTCCTATGTGTACCTAATGTTGTGTCCTAAGTGTACCTAATGTTGTGTCCTATGTGTACCTAATGTTGTGTCCTAAGTGTACCTAATGTTGTGTCCTATGTGTACCTAAAATTGTGTCCTATGTGTACCTAATGTTGTGTCTTATGTGTACCTAATGTTGTGTCCTATGTGTACCTAATGTTGTGTCCTAAGTGTACCTAATGTTGTGTCCTAAGTGTTCCTAATGTTGTGTCCTATGTGCACCTAATGTTGTGTCCTAAGTGTTCCTAATGTTGTGTCCTATGTGCACCTAATGTTGTGTCCTAAGTGTACCTAATGTTGTGTCCTAAGTGTACCTAATGTTGTGTCCTAAGTGTTCCTAATGTTGTGTCCTATGTGCACCTAATGTTGTGTCCTAAGTGTTCCTAATGTTGTGTCCTATGTGCACCTAATGTTGTGTCCTAAGTGTACCTAATGTTGTGTCCTAAGTGTACCTAATGTTGTGTCCTATGTGCACCTAATGTTGTGCCCTAAGTGTACCTAATGTTGTGTCCTAAGTGTACCTAATGTTGTGTCCTAAGTGTACCTAATGTTGTGTCCTAAGTGTACCTAATGTTGTGTCCTAAGTGTACCTAATGTTGTGTCCTAAGTGTACCTAATGTTGTGTCCTAAGTGTACCTAATGTTGTGTCCTAAGTGTACCTAATGTTGTGTCCTAAGTGTACCTAATGTTGTGTCCTATGTGTACCTAATGTTGTGTCCTATGTGTACCTAATGTTGTGTCCTATGTGTACCTAATGTAGTGTCCTAAGTGTACCTAATGTTGTGTCCTATGTGTACCTAATGTTGTGTCCTATGTGTACCTAATGTTGTGTCCTATGTGTACTTAATGTAGTGTCCTATGTGTACCTAATGTTGTGTCCTATGTGTACCTAATGTTGTGTCCTAAGTGTTCCTAATGTTGTGTCCTATGTGTACCTAATGTTGTGTCCTATGTGTACTTAATGTTGTGTCCTATGTGTACCTAATGTTGTGTCCTATGTGTACCTAATGTTGTGTCCTAAGTGTACCTAATGTTGTGTCCTAAGTGTACCTAATGTTGTGTCCTATGTGTACCTAATGTTGTGTCCTAAGTGTACCTAATGTTGTGTCCTAAGTGTACCTAATGTTGTGTCCTATGTGCACCTAATGTTGTGTACTAAGTGTACCTAATGTTGTGTCTTATGTGTACCTAATAATGTGTCCTATGTGTACCTAATGTAGTGTCCTATGTGTACCTAATGTTGTGTCCTAAGTGTACCTAATGTTGTGTCCTATGTGTACCTAATGTTGTGTCCTAAGTGTACCTAATGTTGTGTCCTAAGTGGACCTAATGTTGTGTCCTAAGTGTACCTAATGTTGTGTCCTATGTGTACTTAAAATTGTGTCCTATGTGTACCTAATGTTGTGTCTTATGTGTACCTAATGTTGTGTCCTACGTGTACCTAATGTTGTGTCCTATGTGTACCTAATGTTGTGTCCTATGTGTACCTAATGTAGTGTTCTATGTCTTTATGTCCCTTTATTGTCAGAACATCATAATAGTGAGTATAAAGGACATTTATTGTCAGAACAACATAATAGTGTGTATAAAGGACATTTATTGTCAGAACAACATAATAGTGTGTATAAAAGACATTTATTGTCAGAACATCATAATAGTGTGTATAAAAGACATTTATTGTCAGAACAACATAATAGTGAGTATAAAAGACATTTATTGTCAGAACATCATAATAGTGAGTATAAAAGACATTTATTGTCAGAACAACATAATAGTGAGTATAAACGACATTTATTGTCAGAACAACATAATAGTGTGTATAAAAGACATTTATTGTCAGAACAACATAATAGTGAGTTTAAAGGACATTTATTGTCAAAACAACATAATAGTGTGTATAAAAGACATTTATTGTCAGAACAACATAATAGTGAGTATAAACGACATTTATTGTCAGAACAATATAATAGTGAGTTTAAAGGACATTTATTGTCAGAACAACATAATAGTGAGTATAAAGGACATTTATTGTCAGAACAACATAATAGTGTGTATAAAGGACATTTATTGTCAAAACAACATAATAGTGTGTATAAAGGACATTTATTGTCAAAACAACATAATAGTGTGTATAAAGGACATTTATTGTCAGAACAACATAATAGTGAGTATAAAGGACATTTATTGTCAGAACAACATAATAGTGTGTATAAAGGACATTTATTGTCAGAACAACATAATAGTGTGTATAAAGGACATTTATTGTCAGAACAACATAATAGTGTGTATAAAGGACATTTATTGTCAGAACAACATAATAGTGAGTATAAAGGACATTTATTGTCAGAACAACATAATAGTGAGTTTAAAGGACATTTATTGTCAAAACAACATAATAGTGTGTATAAAAGACATTTATTGTCAGAACAACATAATAGTGAGTATAAACGACATTTATTGTCAGAACAATATAATAGTGAGTTTAAAGGACATTTATTGTCAAAACAACATAATAGTGTGTATAAAAGACATTTATTGTCAGAACAACATAATAGTGAGTATAAACGACATTTATTGTCAGAACAATATAATAGTGAGTTTAAAGGACATTTATTGTCAGAACAACATAATAGTGAGTATAAAGGACATTTATTGTCAGAACAACATAATAGTGTGTATAAAGGACATTTATTGTCAAAACAACATAATAGTGTGTATAAAGGACATTTATTGTCAAAACAACATAATAGTGAGTATAAAGGACATTTATTGTCAAAACAACATAATAGTGTGTATAAAGGACATTTATTGTCAGAACAACATAATAGTGAGTATAAAGGACATTTATTGTCAGAACAACATAATAGTGAGTATAAAGGACATTTATTGTCAGAACAACATAATAGTGTGTATAAAGGACATTTATTGTCAGAACATCATAATAGTGAGTATAAAGGACATTTATTGTCAGAACATCATAATAGTGAGTATAGAGGAAATTTTTTTGTCAGAACAACATAATAGTGTGTATAAAGGACATTTATTGTCAGAACAACATAATAGTGTGTATAAAGGACATTTATTGTCAGAACAACATAATAGTGTGTATAAAGGACATTTATTGTCAGAACAACATAATAGTGAGTTTAAAGGACATTTATTGTCAGAACAACATAATAGTGAGTATAAAGGACATTTATTGTCAGAACAACATAATAGTGAGTTTAAAGGACATTTATTGTCAAAACAACATAATAGTGTGTATAAAAGACATTTATTGTCAGAACAACATAATAGTGAGTATAAACGACATTTATTGTCAGAACAATATAATAGTGAGTTTAAAGGACATTTATTGTCAAAACAACATAATAGTGTGTATAAAAGACATTTATTGTCAGAACAACATAATAGTGAGTATAAACGACATTTATTGTCAGAACAATATAATAGTGAGTTTAAAGGACATTTATTGTCAGAACAACATAATAGTGAGTATAAAGGACATTTATTGTCAAAACAACATAACAGTGTGTATAAAGGACATTTATTGTCAAAACAACATAATAGTGTGTATAAAGGACATTTATTGTCAAAACAACATAATAGTGAGTATAAAGGACATTTATTGTCAAAACAACATAATAGTGTGTATAAAGGACATTTATTGTCAGAACAACATAATAGTGAGTACAAAGGACATTTATTGTCAGAACAACATAATAGTGTGTATAAAGGACATTTATTGTCAGAACATCATAATAGTGAGTATAAAGGACATTTATTGTCAGAACATCATAATAGTGAGTATAGAGGACATTTTTTTGTCAGAACAACATAATAGTGTGTATAAAGGACATTTATTGTCAGAACAACATAATAGTGTGTATAAAAGACATTTATTGTTAGAACAACATAATAGTGTGTATAAAGGACATTTATTGTCAGAACAACATAATAGTGAGTTTAAAGGACATTTATTGTCAGAACAACATAATAGTGAGTATAAAGGACATTTATTGTCAGAACAACATAATAGTGAGTTTAAAGGACATTTATTGTCAAAACAACATAATAGTGTGTATAAAAGACATTTATTGTCAGAACAACATAATAGTGAGTATAAACGACATTTATTGTCAGAACAATATAATAGTGAGTTTAAAGGACATTTATTGTCAAAACAACATAATAGTGTGTATAAAAGACATTTATTGTCAGAACAACATAATAGTGAGTATAAACGACATTTATTGTCAGAACAATATAATAGTGAGTTTAAAGGACATTTATTGTCAGAACAACATAATAGTGAGTATAAAGGACATTTATTGTCAAAACAACATAACAGTGTGTATAAAGGACATTTATTGTCAAAACAACATAATAGTGTGTATAAAGGACATTTATTGTCAAAACAACATAATAGTGAGTATAAAGGACATTTATTGTCAAAACAACATAATAGTGTGTATAAAGGACATTTATTGTCAGAACAACATAATAGTGAGTATAAAGGACATTTATTGTCAGAACAACATAATAGTGAGTATAAAGGACATTTATTGTCAGAACATCATAATAGTGAGTATAAAGGACATTTATTGTCAGAACATCATAATAGTGAGTATAAAGGACATTTTTTTGTCAGAACAACATAATAGTGTGTATAAAGGACATTTATTGTCAGAACATCATAATAGTGAGTATAAAGGACATTTATTGTCAGAACATCATAATAGTGAGTATAGAGGAAATTTTTTTGTCAGAACAACATAATAGTGTGTATAAAGGACATTTATTGTCAGAACAACATAATAGTGTGTATAAAAGACATTTATTGTTAGAACAACATAATAGTGTGTATAAAGGACATTTATTGTCAGAACAACATAATAGTGAGTTTAAAGGACATTTATTGTCAGAACAACATAATAGTGAGTATAAAGGACATTTATTGTCAGAACAACATAATAGTGAGTTTAAAGGACATTTATTGTCAAAACAACATAATAGTGTGTATAAAAGACATTTATTGTCAGAACAACATAATAGTGAGTATAAACGACATTTATTGTCAGAACAATATAATAGTGAGTTTAAAGGACATTTATTGTCAAAACAACATAATAGTGTGTATAAAAGACATTTATTGTCAGAACAACATAATAGTGAGTATAAACGACATTTATTGTCAGAACAATATAATAGTGAGTTTAAAGGACATTTATTGTCAGAACAACATAATAGTGAGTATAAAGGACATTTATTGTCAAAACAACATAACAGTGTGTATAAAGGACATTTATTGTCAGAACAACATAATAGTGTGTATAAAGGACATTTATTGTCAGAACATCATAATAGTGTGTATAAAGGACATTTATTGTCAGAACAACATAATAGTGTGTATAAAGGACATTTATTGTCAGAACAACATAATAGTGTGTATAAAGGACATTTATTGTCAGAACAACATAATAGTGTGTATAAAGGACATTTATTGTCAGAACAACATAATAGTGTGTATAAAGGACATTTATTGTCAGAACAACATAATAGTGTGTATAAAGGACATTTATTGTCAGAACATCATAATAGTGAGTATAAAGGACATTTTTTTGTCAGAACAACATAATAGTGTGTATAAAGGACATTTATTGTCAGAACATCATAATAGTGAGTATAAAGGACATTTATTGTCAGAACATCATAATAGTGAGTATAGAGGAAATTTTTTTGTCAGAACAACATAATAGTGTGTATAAAGGACATTTATTGTCAGAACAACATAATAGTGTGTATAAAAGACATTTATTGTTAGAACAACATAATAGTGTGTATAAAGGACATTTATTGTCAGAACAACATAATAGTGAGTTTAAAGGACATTTATTGTCAGAACAACATAATAGTGAGTATAAAGGACATTTATTGTCAGAACAACATAATAGTGAGTTTAAAGGACATTTATTGTCAAAACAACATAATAGTGTGTATAAAAGACATTTATTGTCAGAACAACATAATAGTGAGTATAAACGACATTTATTGTCAGAACAATATAATAGTGAGTTTAAAGGACATTTATTGTCAAAACAACATAATAGTGTGTATAAAAGACATTTATTGTCAGAACAACATAATAGTGAGTATAAACGACATTTATTGTCAGAACAATATAATAGTGAGTTTAAAGGACATTTATTGTCAGAACAACATAATAGTGAGTATAAAGGACATTTATTGTCAAAACAACATAACAGTGTGTATAAAGGACATTTATTGTCAGAACAACATAATAGTGTGTATAAAGGACATTTATTGTCAGAACATCATAATAGTGTGTATAAAGGACATTTATTGTCAGAACAACATAATAGTGTGTATAAAGGACATTTATTGTCAGAACAACATAATAGTGTGTATAAAGGACATTTATTGTCAGAACAACATAATAGTGTGTATAAAGGACATTTATTGTCAGAACAACATAATAGTGAGTATAAAGGACATTTATTGTCAGAACATCATAATAGTGAGTATAAAGGACATTTTTTTGTCAGAACAACATAATAGTGTGTATAAAGGACATTTAAGGCCTACTTCTCGTCATCTGCATGGCTGACTTATAATCGACCTTCTAGAAGTCCGAGGAGAACATTTGGGATATATTTCACCAGGAGTCAGCTGCTTATCGGCTTGGAAAGGCGGGACTTATCTCTTCTTGGACCCAACGTTCCTGTCGTGTCCACTTCCTGCGAGACTAAACATGCTGGATTGGTGATAATAATACGCTCGTCAAATATGGCTGAACAAGTCATCACAGTTTTCTCTCGCACTCAGCGGCCTTGGGGTGTGGAAATCAAACACCCAAGCAGCGGCCTTTTTTCTGAACCAGTCGACAACGGTAAGCGCTTGCTTCTCCAAGGACGAAGGAGGAATTTGGGGAGGAAACATGACTTTTTTTTCCCCCCTCACACCTTCTTTGCAAACCAGATGACTTGTGTTCATATTCCTTGCAGTACTCATTGAAACAGTGACTATGTATGTATGTATGTATATATGTATGTATATATGTATGTATGTCTCTGTTGAAGCGTCACTGAAGACGGCAGCATGAACTTCCGTGCAAGAAGAGTCACCTTGCCGGCCATCACACCTCTTTGTCTGCAGAAGCGGGTAGGAACCCTAAAAAGTCCTTTTTTTTCTTGTTTCCATTGACTCCATTGTGTCGACGCGCTGCCCTCTGGTACGTGGCCGTGCTTGTGTAAATGGTAAATAAAAAGAGAATACAACAAATACTTTTCAACTTATATTCAATTGAATGGACTGCAAAGACAAGATATTTCATGTTTACACTAAAAAAACTTAATTTTTTTTGGCGAAGCGTTTCTGGGTGTTGTTGATAAATATCTGTGGCTTTGCGTAGGAGAGTTTTAACTTTTTACTAGCTATTGGGGGCGGCATGGCGTAGTGGGTAGAGCGGCCGTGCCAGAAACTTGAGGGTTGCAGGTTCACTCCCCGCCTCTTACCATCCAAATCGCTGCCGTTGTGTCCTTGGGCAGGACACTTCACCCTTGTACCCGGTGCCGCTCACACTGGTGAATGAATGATGAATGATAATTGGTGGTCGGAGAGGCCGTAGGCACAAGCTAGTAGCCACACTTCGGTCAGTCTACCCCAGGGCAACTGTGGCTACAAATGTAGCTTACCACCACCAGGTGTGAATGAATGAATAATGGGCTCTCACTTTTCTGTGAAGCGCTTTGAGTGTCTAGAAAAGCGCTATATAAATCTAATCCATTATTCTTATTATTATTGCAAGGAATTTAGGGATTTCCTTGCAATTAAAAAAAAAAACGTAATTTTTTTGGGCGAAGCATTTCTGGGTGTTGTTGATAAATAGCTGTGGCTTTTGCGTAGTAGAGTTTTAACTTTTAACTAGCTACTGCAAGGAATTTAGGGATTTCACCATCTACGCTCCGTAATATCATCAAAAGGTTCAGAGAATCTGGAGAAATCACTGCACGTAAGCAATGATATTACACACCTTGGATCCCTCAGGCAGTACTGCATCATAAGTGACATCAGTGTGTAAAGGATATCACCACATGGGCTCAGGAACACTTCAGAAAACCGCTGTCAGTAACTACAGTTGGTCGCTACATCTGTAAGTGCACGTTAAAACTCTACTATGCAAAGCCACGGCCAATTATCAACAACACCCAGAAACGCTTCGACAAGCAACTTCTATTCAATTGAATAGACTGCAAAGACAAGATATTTCATGTTCACACTAAAAAAAAACTTAATTTTTTTGGTGAAGCGTTCCTGGGTGTTGTTGATAAATAGCTTTTGGCTTTTGCGTAGTAGAGTTTTAACTTGCACATACAGATGTAGCGACCAACTGTAGTTTCTGACAGTGGTTTTCGGACGTGTTCCTAGCCCATGCTGTGATATCCTTTACACACTGAAAAACCTTTTTTTTTTGGCGAAGCGTTTCTGGGTGTTGTTGATAAATAGCTTTTGGCTTTTGCGTAGTAGAGTTTTAACTTGCACATACAGATGTAGCGACCAACTGTAGTTTCTGACAGTGGTTTTCGGATGTGTTCCTAGCCAATGCTGTGATATCCTTTACACACTGAAAAACAATTTTTTTTTTTTGGCGAAGCGTTTCTGGGTGTTGTTGATAAATAACTTTTGGCTTTTGCGTAGTAGAGTTTTAACTTGCACTTACAGATGCAGCGACCAACTGTAGTCGCTGACAGTGGTTGTCTGACGTGTTCCTGAGCCCATGCGGTGATATCCTTTACACACTGAAAAAAACTAAAACATTTTGGCAAAGCGTTTCTGGGTGTTGTTGATAAATGGCTGTGGCTTTGCATAGTAGAGTTTTAACTTGCACTTACAGATGTAGCGACCAATTGTAGTTACTGACAGTGGTTTTCTGAAGTGGTCCTGAGCCCATGTGGTGATATCCTTTACACACGGATGTGGCTTTTTTGATGCAGTACAGCCTGAGGAATCCAAGGTGCGTAATATCATGGCATACGTGCAGTGATTTCTCCAGATTCTCTGAACATTTTGATGATATTACGGAGCGTAGATGGTGAGTCCCTAAATTCCTTGCAATAGCTGGTTGATAAATGTTGCTCTTAAACAATTTGCTCAGGCATTTGTTGACAAAGTGGTGACCCTCGCCCCGTCCTTGTTTGTGAATGACTGAGCATTTCATGGAAGCTGCTTTTATACCCAATCATGGCACCCACCTGTTCCCAATTAGCCCGTTCACCTGTGGGATGTTCCAAATAAGTCTTTGATGAGCATCAGTCCATCTTAGATGAGCTCGGGCCCAGCGAAGCATTTCTGGTTTCTGGGTGTTGTTGATAAATGGCTTTGGCTTTGCATAGTAGAGTTTTAACTTGCACTTACAGGTGTAGCGACCAACTGTAGTTACTGACAGTGGTTTTCTGCAGTGGTCCTGAGCCCATGTGGTGATATCCTTTACACACTGATGTCGCTTGTCGAAGCGTTTCCGGGTGTTGTTGATAAGTGGCTTTTGGCTTTGCACAGTAAGAGTTTCTCACATGACCTACCTTTTTCCCAGGTGTTCCAAATAAGTCTTTGATGAGCATCAGTCCATCTCAGATGAGCTCGGGCCCAGCCAAGCGTTTCCGGGTGTTGTTGATAAATGGCTTTGGCTTTGCATAGTCTTTTTTTCCACCCACTTTTTTTTGAAACACGTCGCAGGCATCAAATTCCAAATGAGCGAATATTTGCAAAAAACAAACAAAAAAACACAGTTTCTCAGTGTGAAAGCCACAGCTATTTATCAACAACACCCAGAAACGCTTTGCCAAAAAAAAATTTTTTTTTAGTGTGGACATGAAATATCTTGTCTTTGCAGTCTATTCAATTGAATATAAGTTGAAAAGGATTTGTTGTATTCTCTTTTTATTTACCATTTGCAAAACAAATAATACAGTTTCTCAGTGTGAAAGCCACAGCTATTTATCAACAACACCCAGAAACGCTTTGCCAAAAAAAAAATCAAGTTTTTTTTTAGTGTGGACATGAAATATCTTGTCTTTGCAGTCTATTCAATTGAATATAAGTTGAAAAGGATTTGTTGTATTCTCTTTTTATTTACCATTTACACAACCTGACAACTTCACTGCTTTTGGGGGTTTTTTTTTAGATCCTTGGACTTAGTTAAGGGAAGGTTCTTGTCTTTGTGCGCGAGTCGTTTGGAGTTTTTGTGCAGCAGCGTGACCAAGCTGGAGGCCACATCACTCTCAGATAGGCTGTGGGGTTTAGGTCAGGGTAGCAGCAGACCAGTCTAAGTGGTGCCGTCCTTGAGAGAAGGTCAACACATTTCCTTGGTCTGCACGTCGCCAACATGACGCCTGCTTTTTGTCAGGGATGCTTTTTTTTTTTTTTTACACAAATTCATGCTCGGAGGTTTTCTTTCAAGCGTTTCCTGAGATAAATGCAACACATCACAAACCACAATAATACGAGGTTAACACCGGGACTTTTTTTATTCGTCAGGAAGGGTATTGGACGGAATAGTACTTGAAATTTTTCAATATACAAAGTAACACATTGAAAAACAGGCGTGTAGAGCATCCTGATTGGCAACCAGGAACATTTGTTTGCATAATAATAAACTTCTCCTGCTTTGTCTTACAAGTATTTGACTCATAGCACGTTTGTGTCTGCAGGTCATCAAGATCTACAACGAGGACAACAGCAGCAGAGCAGTGGAGGTCCCCAGCGACATTGTTGCCCGGGACATATGTCACATGTTGGCCTTGAAGGGCCACGCCGTGGACGAACACAGCTTGACTCTGTACGAGCACCTCTCTCACCTGGGAATAGGTAGGTCGTGGGAGAAAAAGACGTTTATCAACAACACCCAGAAACGCTTCGACAAGCGACATCGGTGTGTAAAGGATATCACCACATGGGCACTTCAGAAAAGCACTGTCAGTAACTACAGTCGGTCGCTACATCCGTGAGTGCCAGTTAAAACTCCACTATGCAAAGCCACAGTCATTTATCAACAACACCCAGAAACGCTTCGACAAGCGACATCGGTGGGTAAAGGATATCACCACATGGGCACTTCAGAAAAGCACTGTCAGTAACTACAGTTGGCCGCTACATCCGTGAGTGCCAGTTAAAACTCCACTATGCAAAGCCACGGCCATTTATCAACAACACCCAGAAACGCTTCGACAAGCAACTTATATTCAATTGAATAGACTGCAAATACAAGATATTTCATGTTCACACGAAAAAATGTTTTAATTTTTTGGGCGAAGCGTTTCTGGGTGTTGTTGATGAATAGCTGTGGCTTTTGCGTAGTAGCGTTTTAACTTTTAACTAGCTATTGCAAGGAATTTAGGGATTTCACCATCTACGCTCCGTAATATCATCAAAAGGTTCAGAGAATCTGGAGAAATCACTGCACGTAAGCCATGATATTACACACCTTGGATCCCTCAGGCGATACTGCATCATAAGTGACATCAGTGTGTAAAGGATATCACCACATGGGCACTTCAGAAAAGCACTGTCAGTAACTACAGTCGGCCGCTACATCCGTGAGTGCCAGGTAAAACTCCACTATGCAAAGCCACGGCCATTTATCAACAACACCCAGAAACGCTTCGACAAGCGACATCGGTGGGTAAAGGATATCCCCACATGGGCACTTCAGAAAAGCACTGTCAGTAACTACAGTCGGGCGCTACATCTGTGAGTGCCAGTTAAAACTCCAATATGCAAAGCCACAGCCATTTATCAACAACACCCAGAAACGCTTCCACAAGCGACATCAGTGTGTAAAGGATATCACCACATGGGCACTTCAGAAAACCACTGTCAGTAACTACAGTTGGCCGCTACATCCGTGAGTGCCAGTTAAAACTCCACTATGCAAAGCCACGGCCATTTATCAACAACACCCAGAAACGCTTCGACAAGCAACTTATATTCAAGTGAATAGACTGCAAATACAAGATATTTCATGTTGACACGAAAACATTTTTTAATTTTTTTGGCGAAGCGTTTCTGGGTGTTGTTGATAAATAGCTGTGGCTTTTGCGTAGTAGCGTTTTAACTTTTAACTAGCTATTGCAAGGAATTTAGGGATTTCACCATCTACGCTCCGTAATATCATCAAAAGGTTCAGAGAATCTGGAGAAATCACTGCACGTAAGCCATGATATTACACACCTTGGATCCCTCAGGCGATACTGCATCATAAGTGACATCAGCGTGTAAAGGATATCACCACATGGGCTCAGGAACACTTCAGAAAACCACTGTCAGTATCTACAGTTGGTCGCTACATCTGTAAGTGCACGTTAAAACTCTACTATGCAAAGCCACGGCCATTTATCAACAACACCCAGAAACGCTTCGACAAGCAACTTATATTCAATTGAATAGACTGCAAAGACAAGATATTTCATGTTCAGAAACGCTTCGACAAGCGACATCGGTGTGTGAAGGATATCACCACATGGGCACTTCAGAAAACCACTGTCAGTAACTACAGTTGGCCGCTACATCCGTGAGTGCCAGTTAAAACTCCACTATGCAAAGCCACGGCCATTTATCAACAACACCCAGAAACGCTTCGACAAGCAACTTATATTCAATTGAATAGACTGCAAATACAAGATATTTCATGTCCACACGAAAAAAAATTTAAATTTTTTTGGTGAAGCGTTTCTGGGTGTTGTTGATAAATAGCTGTGGCTTTTGCGTAGTAGCGTTTTAACTTTTAACTAGCTATTGCAAGGAATTTAGGGATTTCACCATCTACGCTCTACGTAATATCATCAAAAGGTTCAGAGAATCTGGAGAAATCACTGCACGTAAGCCATGATATTACACACCTTGGATCCCTCAGGCGATACTGCATCATAAGTGACATCAGTGTGTAAAGGATATCACCACATGGGCTCAGGAACACTTCAGAAAACCACTGTCAGTATCTACAGTTGGTCGCTACATCTGTAAGTGCACGTTAAAACTCTACTATGCAAAGCCACGGCCATTTATCAACAACACCCAGAAACGCTTCGACAAGCAACTTATATTCAATTGAATAGACTGCAAAGACAAGATATTTCATGTTCAGAAACGCTTTGACAAGCGACATCAGTGTGTAAAGGATATCACCACATGGGCACTTCAGAAAACCACTGTCAGTAACTACAGTCGGCCGCTACATCCGTGAGTGCCAGTTAAAACTCCACTATGCAAAGCCACGGCCATTTATCAACAACACCCAGAAACGCTTCGACAAGCAACTTATATTCAAGTGAATAGACTGCAAATACAAGATATTTCATGTTCACACGAAAAAATGTTTAAATTTTTTTTGGTGAAGCGTTTCTGGGTGTTGTTGATGAATAGCTGTGGCTTTTGCGTAGTAGCGTTTTAACTTTTAACTAGCTATTGCAAGGAATTTAGGGATTTCACCATCTACGCTCCGTAATATCATCAAAAGGTTCAGAGAATCTGGAGAAATCACTGCACGTAAGCCATGATATTACACACCTTGGATCCCTCAGGCGATACTGCATCATAAGTGACATCAGTGTGTAAAGGATATCACCACATGGGCACTTCAGAAAAACCACTGTCAGTAACTACAGTCGGCCGCTACATCCGTGAGTGCCAGTTAAAACTCCACTATGCAAAGCCACGGCCATTTATCAACAACACCCAGAAACGCTTAGACAAGCAAATTATATTCAATTGAATAGACTGCAAATACAAGATATTTCATGTTCACACGAAAAAATGTTTTAATTTTTTTGGTGAAGCGTTTCTGGGTGTTGTTGATAAATAGCTGTGGCTTTTGCGTAGTAGCGTTTTAACTTTTAACTAGCTATTGCAAGGAATTTAGGGATTTCACCATCTACGCTCCGTAATATCATCAAAAGGTTCAGAGAATCTGGAGAAATCACTGCACGTAAGCCATGATATTACACACCTTGGATCCCTCAGGCGATACTGCATCATAAGTGACATCAGTGTGTAAAGGATATCACCACATGGGCACTTCAGAAAACCACTGTCAGTAACTACAGTCGGCCGCTACATCTGTGAGTGCCAGTTAAAACTCCACTATGCAAAGCCACAGCCAATTATCAACAACACCCAGAAACGCTTCCACAAGCGACATCAGTGTGTAAAGGATATCACCACATGGGCACTTCAGAAAACCACTGTCAGTAACTACAGTCGGCCGCTACATCCGTGAGTGCCAGTTAAAACTCCACTATGCAAAGCCACGGCCATTTATCAACAACACCCAGAAACGCTTCCACAAGCGACATCAGTGTGTGAAGGATATCACCACATGGGCACTTCAGAAAACCACTGTCAGTAACTACAGTTGGCCGCTACATCCGTGAGTGCCAGTTAAAACTCCACTATGCAAAGCCACGGCCATTTATCAACAACACCCAGAAACGCTTCGACAAGCAACTTATATTCAATTGAATAGACTGCAAATACAAGATATTTCATGTTCACACGAAAACATTTTTTAATTTTTTTGGCGAAGCGTTTCTGGGTGTTGTTGATAAATAGCTGTGGCTTTTGCGTAGTAGCGTTTTAACTTTTAACTAGCTATTGCAAGGAATTTAGGATTTTCACCATCTACGCTCCGTAATATCATCAAAAGGTTCAGAGAATCTGGAGAAATCACTGCACGTAAGCCATGATATTACACACCTTGGATCCCTCAGGCGATACTGCATCATAAGTGACATCAGTGTGTAAAGGATATCACCACATGGGCTCAGGAACACTTCAGAAAACCACTGTCAGTATCTACAGTTGGTCGCTACATCTGTAAGTGCACGTTAAAACTCTACTATGCAAAGCCACGGCCATTTATCAACAACACCCAGAAACGCTTCGACAAGCCACTTATATTCAATTGAATAGACTGCAAAGACAAAATATTTCATGTTCAGAAACGCCTCGACAAGCGACATCAGTGTGTAAAGGATATCACCACATTGGCACTTCAGAAAACCACTGTCGTAACTACAGTTGGCCGCTACATCTGTGAGTGCCAGTTAAAACTCCACTATGCAAAGCCACGGCCATTTATCCACAACACCCGGAAACGCTTCGACAAGCGACATCAGTGTGTAAAGGATATCACCACATGGGCACTTCAGAAAACCACTGTCAGTAACTACAGTTGGCCGCTACATCCGTGAGTGCCAGTTAAAACTCCACTATGCAAAGCCACAGCCATTTATCAACAACACCCAGAAATGCTTCGACAAGCGACATCAGTGTGTAAAGGATATCACCACATGGGCACTTCAGAAAAGCACTGTCAGTAACTACAGTCGGCCGCTACATCTGAGAGTGCCAGTTAAAACTCCACTATGCAAAGCCACAGCCATTTATCAACAACACCCAGAAACCCTTCCACAAGCGACATCGGTGTGTAAAGGATATCACCACATGGGCACTTCAGAAAACCACTGTCAGTAACTACAGTGGGCCGCTACATCCGTGAGTGCCAGTTAAAACTCCACTATGCAAAGCCACGGCCATTTATCAACAACACCCAGAAACGCTTAGACAAGCAACTTATATTCAATTGAATAGACTGCAAATACAAGATATTTCATGTTCACACAAAAAAAATGTTTTAATTTTTTTGGTGAAGCGTTTCTGGGTGTTGTTGATAAATAGCTGTGGCTTTTGCGTAGTAGCGTTTTAACTTTTAACTAGCTATTGCAAGGAATTTAGGGATTTCACCATCTACGCTCTACGTAATATCATCAAAAGGTTCAGAGAATCTGGAGAAATCACTGCACGTAAGCCATGATATTACACACCTTGGATCCCTCAGGCGATACTGCATCATAAGTGACATCAGTGTGTAAAGGATATCACCACATGGGCTCAGGA
This sequence comes from Nerophis lumbriciformis, assembly GCF_033978685.3. Taxonomy (NCBI): domain Eukaryota; kingdom Metazoa; phylum Chordata; class Actinopteri; order Syngnathiformes; family Syngnathidae; genus Nerophis; species Nerophis lumbriciformis. Next base: position 4,236,198 of record NC_084560.2, read on the forward strand.
ACACTTCAGAAAACCACTGTCAGTATCTACAGTTGGTCGCTACATCTGTAAGTGCACGTTAAAACTCTACTATGCAAAGCCACGGCCATTTATCAACAACACCCAGAAACGCTTCGACAAGCAACTTATATTCAATTGAATAGACTGCAAAGACAAGATATTTCATGTTCAGAAACGCTTTGACAAGCGACATCAGTGTGTAAAGGATATCACCACATGGGCACTTCAGAAAAGCACTGTCAGTAACTACAGTCGGCCGCTACATCCGTGAGTGGCAGTTAAAACTCCACTATGCAAAGCCACAGCCATTTATCAACAACACCCAGAAACGCTTCGACAAGCGACATCGGTGGGTGAAGGATATCACCACATGGGCACTTCAGAAAAACCACTGTCAGTAACTACAGTTGGCCGCTACATCCGTGAGTGCCAGTTAAAACTCCACTATGCAAAGCCACGGCCATTTATCAACAACACCCAGAAACGCTTAGACAAGCAACTTATTTTCAATTGAATAGACTGCAAATACAAGATATTTCATGTTCACACGAAATTTTTTTTTAATTTTTTGGGTGAAGCGTTTCTGGGTGTTGTTGATAAATAGCTGTGGCTTTTGCGTAGTAGCGTTTTAACTTTTAACTAGCTATTGCAAGGAATTTAGGGATTTCACCAACTACGCTCTACGTAATATCATCAAAAGGTTCAGAGAATCTGGAGAAATCACTGCACGTAAGCCATGATATTACACACCTTGGATCCCTCAGGCGATACTGCATCATAAGTGACATCAGTGTGTAAAGGATATCACCACATGGGCACTTCAGAAAAGCACTGTCAGTAACTACAGTCGGCCGCTACATCCGTGAGTGCCAGTTAAAACTCCACTATGCAAAGCCACGGCCATTTATCAACAACACCCAGAAACGCTTCGACAAGCGACATCAGTGTGTAAAGGATATCACCACATGGGCACCTCAGAAAACCACTGTCAGTAACTACAGTCGGCCGCTACATCTGTGAGTGCCAGTTAAAACTCCACTATGCAAAGCCACGGCCATTTATCAACAACACCCAGAAACGCTTCCACAAGCGACATCAGTGTGTAAAGGATATCACCACATAGGCACTTCAGAAAAACCACTGTCAGTAACTACAGTTGGCCGCTACATCCGTGAGTGCCAGTTAAAACTCCACTATGCAAAGCCACGGCCATTTATCAACAACACCCAGAAACGCTTCGACAAGCAACTTATATTCAATTGAATAGACTGCAAATACAAGATATTTCATGTTCACACGAAAAAATGTTTTAATTTTTTTGGTGAAGCGTTTCTGGGTGTTGTTGATGAATAGCTGTGGCTTTTGCGTAGTAGCGTTTTAACTTTTAACTAGCTATTGCAAGGAATTTAGGGATTTCACCATCCACGCTCCGTAATATCATCAAAAGGTTCAGAGAATCTGGAGAAATCACTGCACGTAAGCCATGATATTACACACCTTGGATCCCTCAGGCGATACTGCATCATAAGTGACATCAGTGTGTAAAGGATATCACCACATGGGCACTTCAGAAAACCACTGTCAGTAACTACAGTTGGCCGCTACATCCGTGAGTGCCAGTTAAAACTCCACTATGCAAAGCCACAGCCATTTATCAACAACACCCAGAAACGCTTCCACAAGCGACATCGGTGTGTAAAGGATATCACCACATGGGCACTTCAGAAACCCACTGTCAGTAACTACAGTCGGCCGCTACATCCGTGAGTGCCAGTTAAAACTCCACTATGCAAAGCCACGGCCATTTATCAACAACACCCAGAAACGCTTAGACAAGCAACTTATATTCAAGTGAATGGACTGCAAATACAAGATATTTCATGTTCACACGAAAACATTTTTAAATTTTTTTGGCGAAGCGTTTCTGGGTGTTGTTGATAAATAGCTGTGGCTTTTGCGTAGTAGCGTTTTAACTTTTAACTAGCTATTGCAAGGAATTTAGGGATTTCACCATCCACGCTCCGTAATATCATCAAAAGGTTCAGAGAATCTGGAGAAATCACTGCACGTAAGCCATGATATTACACACCTTGGATCCCTCAGGCGATACTGCATCATAAGTGACATCAGTGTGTAAAGGATATCACCACATGGGCACTTCAGAAAACCACTGTCAGTAACTACAGTCGGTCGCTACATCCGTGAGTGCCAGTTAAAACTCCACTATGCAAAGCCACGGCCATTTATCAACAACACCCAGAAACGCTTCCACAAGCGACATCAGTGTGTGAAGGATATCACCACATGGGCACTTCAGAAAAGCACTGTCAGTAACTACAGTCGGTCGCTACATCCGTGAGTGCCAGTTAAAATTCCACTATGCAAAGCCACGGCCATTTATCAACAACACCCAGAAACGCTTAGACAAGCAACTTATATTCAATTGAATAGACTGCAAATACAAGATATTTCATGTTCACACGAAAACATTTTTTAATTTTTTTGGCGAAGCGTTTCTGGGTGTTGTTGATAAATAGCTGTGGCTTTTGCGTAGTAGCGTTTTAACTTTTAACTAGCTATTGCAAGGAATTTAGGGATTTCACCATCTACGCTCCGTAATATCATCAAAAGGTTCAGAGAATCTGGAGAAATCACTGCACGTAAGCCATGATATTACGCACCTTGGATCCCTCAGGCGATACTGCATCATAAGTGACATCAGTGTGTAAAGGATATCACCACATGGGCTCAGGAACACTTCAGAAAACCACTGTCAGTATCTACAGTTGGTCGCTACATCTGTAAGTGCACGTTAAAACTCTACTATGCAAAGCCACGGCCATTTATCAACAACACCCAGAAACGCTTCGACAAGCAACTTATATTCAATTGAATAGACTGCAAAGACAAGATATTTCATGTTCAGAAACGCTTCGACAAGCGACATCAGTGTGTAAAGGATATCACCACATTGGCACTTCAGAAAACCACTGTCGTAACTACAGTTGGCCGCTACATCCGTGAGTGCCAGTTAAAACTCCACTATGCAAAGCCACAGCCATTTATCAACAACACCCGGAAACGCTTCGACAAGCGACATCAGTGTGTAAAGGATAACACCACATGGGCTCAGGAACACTTAAAAAAAAACTGTCAGTAACTACAGTTGGCCGCTACATCTGTGAGTGCCAGTTAAAACTCCACTATGCAAAGCCACAGCCATTTATCAACAACACCCAGAAACGCTTCGACAAGCGACATCAGTGTGTAAAGGATAACACCACATGGGCTCAGGAACACTTAAAAAAAAACTGTCAGTAACTACAGTTGGCCGCTACATCTGTGTGAGTGCCAGTTAAAACACCACTATGCAAAGCCACAGCCATTTATCAACAACACCCAGAAACACTTCGACAAGCAACATCAGTGTGTAAAGGATATCACCACATGGGCTCAGGAACACTTAAAAAAAACTGTCAGTAACTACAGTTGGTCGCTACATCTGTAAGTGCAAGTTAAAACTCTACTATGGAAAGCCGCAGCCATTTATCAACAACACCCAGAAACGCTTCAACAAGCAAAATCAGTGTGTATAGGATATCACCACATGGGCTCAGGAACACTTCAGAAAACCACTGTCAGTATCTACAGTTGGTCGCTACATCTGTAAGTGCACATTAAAACTCTACTATGCAAAGCCACGGCCATTTATCAACAACACCCAGAAACGCTTCGACAAGCCACTTATATTCAATTGAATAGACTGCAAAGACAAAATATTTCATGTTCAGAAACACTTCGACAAGCGACATCAGTGTGTAAAGGATATCACCACATTGGCATTTCAGAAAACCACTGTCAGTAACTACAGTTGGTCGGTACGTCTGTAAGTGCAAGTTAAAACTCCACTATGCAAAGCCGCAGCCATTTATCAACAACACCCAGAAACGCTTCGACAAGCGACATCAGTGTGTAAAGGATATCCTCACATGGGCTCAGGAACACTTAAAAAAATCTGTCAATAACTACAGTTGGCCGCTCCATCTGTGTGAGTGCCAGTTAAAACACCACTGTGCAAAGCCACAGCCATTAATCAACAACACCCAGAAACGCTTTGACAAGCGACATCAGTGTGTAAAGGATATCACCACATGGGCTCAGGAACACTTAAAAATAACTGTCAGTAACTACAGTTGGTCGCTACATCTGTAAGTTCCAGTTAAAACTCTGCTATGCAAAGCCGCAGCCATTTATCAACAACACCCAGAAACACTTCGACAAGCAACATCAGTGTGTAAAGGATATCACCACATGGGCTCAGGAACACTTAAAAAAAACTGTCAGTAACTACAGTTGGCCGCTCCATCTGTGTGAGTGCCAGTTAAAACACCACTGTGCAAAGCCACAGCCATTAATCAACAACACCCAGAAACGCTTCGACAAGCGACATCAGTGTGTAAAGGATATCACCACATGGGCTCAGGAACACTTAAAAATAACTGTCAGTAACTACAGTTGGTCGCTACATCTGTAAGTGCAAGTTAAAACTCTACTATGGAAAGCCGCAGCCATTTATCAACAACACCCAGAAACCAGAAACGCTTCACTCGGCCCGAGCTCATCTGAGATGGACTGATGCTCATCAAAGACTTATTTGGAACATCCCACAGGTGAACGGGCTAATTGGGAACAGGTGGGTGCCATGATTGGGTATAAAGGTAGATTCCATGAAATGCTCAGTCATTCACAAACAAGGACGGGGCGAGGGTCACCACTTTGTCAATTTGTCAAATTGTTTAAGAACAACATTTCTCAACTATTCTTTTATTGTTGGTGCAGAACAGGAACAAACGAGGAATTAAATGTTGACTATTGATGTGCATCTGGTCCTGACTAGAGAGGACCATTGAGGACCATGAGTCCATCATGGAGGTCCTCTCCAGCTGGGGGATGGACTCAGACAACCGCTTGCATTTTCGGAAGAACTACGCAAAATACGAATTCTTCAGGAAACCTCTGGTGAGTTAAATAATGTGTTATTCACATACATATATAGACTTGTAAAGGATGGACTTGTTTCTTCAGCATTGTCCACACCTTTCAGTCAGGTCAATCTAAAACATTCATTCTTGCCTGATTTAGCCATTCCTTTACCACTTTTGACCTGGGTTGAAAAGCAGTCGCCAGAAAAAAAGGGTGGAAATAGGGCTTTGCAAAACCTGGAATTCTGGAAAATCCTGGAATTTTTTTGAACTTGGAAAAATGTTAGTTTGAATGTCCAGGATGGTGGAATGTGTTGAAGGTGGAATGGTTGGAATGGGTTGAAAAATGTGGAAATGGTGCAAGTTGGAAAAATGTCTCATTCATTTTGAAAGGGAAAAAATGTCCTTGAAAACTGGGAATTCTTGGAAATCCGGGAATTTTTAAAAAATTGTTGAAGGAGAGCACATCATTTTGAAAATGTTCAATATTTTGGAGTTGGAACGGTTTGAATCGGATGAAAAATTGTGGAACTTTGAAAAATGTCCCATTGATTTCAATGGGGATTTCATGAAAATGTGGGAATTTTGGGAAAAGTGGGAATTTTTTTTTAAAACATATTAAAAGACTTGAATGTTCTGAATGAATTGAAATGGTTGGTGTTGGGATTTTTCAAATCGGCCGAGGAATGTTGAAGTAGTAACATTTTTAATTGAGAAATGGTATTAAGGAATTCCAAGAATTTCGGGAAAACCGGGAAATTTTCCAGTTAAAAAAAACAACTTTGTTTTTTTTCCGAATTTAGAGGAATGTTTGGACGGTGGAACGGTTGAAGTGGGTTGAAAAATGTGGAAGGAGTAGTCTACAGAAAAAAAGGGTGTAAATAGGGCTTTGCAAAACCTGGAATTCTGGAAAATCCTGGAATTTTTTGGAACTTGGAAAAATTATAGTTTGATTGTCCAGGATGAGTGGAATGTGTTGAAGGTGGAATGGGTTGAAAAATGTGGAAATTATGCAACTTGGAAGAATGTCCCATTCATTTTGAATGGGGAAAAATGTCCCTGAAAACTGGGAATTCTTGGAAATCTGGGAATTTTTTTAAATTGTTGAAAGAGAGCACACTATTTTGAAAATGTTGAATATTTTGGAGTTGGAACGGTTTGAATCGGAGGAAAAATTTCATGGAATTTCATGGGAATTTCATGACAATGTGGGAATTTTGGGAAAAGCAGGAATTTTTTTTAGAAAATGTTAAAAGACTTGAATGTTCTGAATGAGTTGAAATGGTTGGTGTTGGAATTTTTCAAATCAGTCGAGAAATGTTGAAGTATTAACATTTTTAATTGAGAAATGGTATTAAGGATTTCCAAGAATTTCGGGAAAACCAGGAAATTTTCCAGTTAAAAAAAAAAACTTTGTTTTTTTTCCTAATTAAGAGGAATGTTTGGACGGTGGAACGGTTGAAGTGGGTTGAAAAATGTGGAAGGAGTAGTCTACAGAAAAAAGGGTGTAAATAGGGCTTTGCAAAACCTGGAATTCTGGAAAATCCTGGAATTTTTTTGAACTTGGAAAAATTATAGTTTGATTGTCCAGGATGAGTGAAATGTGTTGAAGGTGGAATGGGTTGAAAAATGTGGAAATGATGCAACTTGGAAGAATGTCCCATTCATTTTGAATGGGGAAAAATGTCCCTGAAAACTGGGAATTCTTGGAAATCTGGGAATTTTTTTTAAATTGTTGAAGGAGAGCACACTATTTTGAAAATGTTGAATATTTTGGAGTTGGAACGGTTTGAATCGGATGAAAAATTATGGAACTTTGAAAAATGTCCCATTGATTTCAATGGAAATTTCATGACAATGTGGGAATTTTGGGAAAAGCAGGAATTTTTTTTAGAAAATGTTAAAAGACTTGAATGTTCTGAATGAGTTGAAATGGTTGGTGTTGGAATTTTTCAAATCGGTCGAGAAATGTTGAAGTAGTAACATTTTTAATTGAGTAATGGTATTAATGAATTCCAGGAATTTCGGGAAAACCGGGAATTTTTCCAGTTCAAAAACAACTTTGTTTTTTTTTCCTAATTAAGAGGAATGTTTGGACAGTGGAACGGTTGAAGTGGGTTGAAAAATGTGGAAGGAGTAGTCTACAGAAAAAAAAGGGTGTAAATAGGGCTTTGCAAAACCTGGAATTCTGGAAAATCCTGGAATTTTTTGGAACTTGGAAAAATTATAGTTTGATTGTCCAGGATGAGTGGAATGTGTTGAAGGTGGAATGGGTTGAAAAATGTGGAAATGATGCAACTTGGAAAAATGTCTCATTCATTTTGAAAGGGAAAAAATGTCCTTGAAAACTGGGAATTCTTGGAAATCCGGGAATTTTTAAAAAGTTGTTGAAGGAGAGCACACCATTTTGAAAATGTTCACCATTTTTGAGTTGAAACGGTTTGAATCGGATGAAAAATTGTGGAACTTTGAAAAATGTCCCATTGATTTCAATAGGAATTTCATGAAAATGTGGGAATTTTGGGAAAAGCGGGAATTTTTTTTTAAACATATTAAAAGACTTGTTAGTTCTGAATGAGTTGAAATGGTTGGTGTTGGGATTTTTCAAATCGGCCGAGGAATGTTGAAGTAGTAACATTTTTAATTGAGAAATGGTATTACGGAATTCCAGGAATTTCGGGAAAACCGGGAATTTTTCCAGTTCAAAAACAACTTTGTTTTTTTTTCCTAATTAAGAGGAATATTTGGACATGGGAACGGTTGAAGTGGGTTGAAAAATATGGAAGGAGTACTCTATAGAAAAAAAGGGTGTAAATAGGGCTTTGCAAAACCTGGAATTCTGGAAAATCCTGGAATTTTTGGGAACTTGGAAAAATTATAGTTTGATTGTCCAGGATGAGTGGAATGTGTTGAAGGTGGAATGGGTTGAAAAATGTGGAAATGATGCAACTTGGAAGAATGTCCCATTCATTTTGAATGGGGAAAAATGTCCCTGAAAACTGGGAATTCTTGGAAATCTGGTAATTTTTTTTAAATTGTTGAAGGAGAGCACACTATTTTGAAAATGTTGAATATTTTGGAGTTGGAACGGTTTGAATCGGATGAAAAATTATGGAACTTTGAAAAATGTCCCATTGATTTCAATGGGAATTTCATGACAATGTGGGAATTTTGGGAAAAACGGGAATTTTTTTTAGAAAATGTTAAAAGACTTGAATGTTCTGAACGAGTTGAAATGGTTGGTGTTGGAATTTTTCAAATCGGTCGAGAAATGTTGAAGTAGTAACATTTTTAATTGAGAAATGTTATTAATGAATTCCAGGAATTTCTGGAAAACCGGGAATTTTTCCAGTTCAAAAAACAACATTTTTCAAAGTTCCACAATTTTTCATCCGATTCAAACCGTTCCAACTCCAAAATATTCAACATTTTCAAAATAGTGTGCTTTCCTTCAACAATTAAAATAAAAATCCCGGATTTCCAAGAATTTCCAGTTTTCAGGGACATTTGCCTCATTAAAAATGAATGGGACATTTTTACAAGTTGCACCATTTCCACATTTTTTAACCCATTCCAACCATTCCACCTTCAACACATTCCACTCATCCTGGACATTCAAACTATCATTTTTACAAGTTCCAACAAATTCCAGGATTTTCTAGAATTCCAGGTTTTCTGGGAAATGTTTTCCAATTCAAAATTAGTTGGCCATTTTTCAAACTTCAACCATTCCACCCTCAACATATTCCACTCATCCTGGACATTCAAACTATCATTTTTCCAAGTTGAAAAAAAATTCCAGGATTTTCCAGAATTCCAGGTTTTGCAAAGCCCTATTTCCACCCTTTATTCTGTAGATTACTCCTTTTACATTTTTCAACCCACTTTAACCGTTCAAACATTCCTCTTAATTAGGAAAAAAACAAAGTTGTTTTTTGAACTGGAAAAATTCCCGGTTTTCCCGAAATTCCTGGAATTCCTTAATACCATTTCTCAATTCAACATGTTACTACTTCAACATTTCTCGACCCATTTGAAAAATTCCAACACCAACCATTTCAACTCATTCAGAACATTCAAGTCTTTTAACATTTCTAAAAAAAATTCCCGCTTTTTCATGAAATTCCCATTGAAATCAATGGGACATTTTTCAAAGTTCCACAATTTTTCATCCGATTCAAACCGTTCCAACTCCAAAATATTCAACATTTTCAAAATTGTGTGTTCACCTTCAACAATTTCAAAAAAAATTCCCGGATTTCCAAGAATTTCCCAGTTTTCAGGGACATTTTTCCTCTATTCAAAATGAATGGGACATTTTTCCAACTTGCACCATTTCCACATTTTTCAACCCATTCCAACCATTCCACCTTCAACACATTCCACTCATCCTGGACATTCAAACTATCATTTTTACAAGTTCCAACAAATTCCAGGATTTTCTAGAATTCCAGGTTTTCTGGGAAATGTTTTCCAATTCAAAATTAGTTGGCCATTTTTCAAACTTCAACCATTCCACCCTCAACATATTCCACTCATCCTGGACATTCAAACTATCATTTTTCCAAGTTGAAAAAAAATTCCAGGATTTTCCAGAATTCCAGGTTTTGCAAAGCCCTATTTCCACCCTTTATTCTGTAGATTACTCCTTTTACATTTTTCAACCCACTTTAACCGTTCAAACATTCCTCTTAATTAGGAAAAAAACAAAGTTGTTTTTTGAACTGGAAAAATTCCCGGTTTTCCCGAAATTCCTGGAATTCCTTAATACCATTTCTCAATTCAACATGTTACTACTTCAACATTTCTCGACCCATTTGAAAAATTCCAACACCAACCATTTCAACTCATTCAGAACATTCAAGTCTTTTAACATTTCTAAAAAAAATTCCCGCTTTTTCATGAAATTCCCATTGAAATCAATGGGACATTTTTCAAAGTTCCACAATTTTTCATCCGATTCAAACCGTTCCAACTCCAAAATATTCAACATTTTCAAAATTGTGTGTTCACCTTCAACAATTTCAAAAAAAATTCCCGGATTTCCAAGAATTTCCCAGTTTTCAGGGACATTTTTCCTCTATTCAAAATGAATGGGACATTTTTCCAACTTGCACCATTTCCACATTTTTCAACCCATTCCAACCATTCCACCTTCAACACATTCCACTCATCCTGGACATTCAAACTATCATTTTTACAAGTTCCAACAAATTCCAGGATTTTCTAGAATTCCAGGTTTTCTGGGAAATGTTTTCCAATTCAAAATTAGTTGGCCATTTTTCAAACTTCAACCATTCCACCCTCAACATATTCCACTCATCCTGGACATTCAAACTATCATTTTTCCAAGTTGAAAAAAAATTCCAGGATTTTCCAGAATTCCAGGTTTTGCAAAGCCCTATTTCCACCCTTTATTCTGTAGATTACTCCTTTTACATTTTTCAACCCACTTTAACCGTTCAAACATTCCTCTTAATTAGGAAAAAAACAAAGTTGTTTTTTGAACTGGAAAAATTCCCGGTTTTCCCGAAATTCCTGGAATTCCTTAATACCATTTCTCAATTCAACATGTTACTACTTCAACATTTCTCGACCCATTTGAAAAATTCCAACACCAACCATTTCAACTCATTCAGATCATTCAAGTCTTTTAACATTTCTAAAAAAAATTCCCGCTTTTTCATGAAATTCCCATTGAAATCAATGGGACATTTTTCAAAGTTCCACAATTTTTCATCCGATTCAAACCGTTCCAACTCCAAAATATTCAACATTTTCAAAATTGTGTGTTCACCTTCAACAATTTCAAAAAAAATTCCCGGATTTCCAAGAATTTCCCAGTTTTCAGGGACATTTTTCCTCTATTCAAAATGAATGGGACATTTTTCCAACTTGCACCATTTCCACATTTTTCAACCCATTCCAACCATTCTACCTTCAACACATTCCACTCATCCTGGACATTCAAAATATAATTTTTTCGAGATAAAAACAAATTCCAGGATTTTCCAGAATTCCAGGTTTTGCAAAGCCCTATTTCCACCCTTTTTTCTGTAGACTACTCCTTCCACATTTTTCAACCCACTTCAACCGTTCAAACATTCCTCTTAATTAGGAAAAAAACAAAGTTGTTTTTTGAACTGTAAAAATTCCCGGTTTTCCCAAAATTCCTGGAATTCCTTAATACCATTTCTCAATTCAACATGTTACTACTTCCACATTTCTCGACCGATTTGAAAAATTCCACCACCAACCATTTCAACTCATTCAGAACATTCAAGTCTTTTAACATTTTCTAAAAAAAATTCCCGCTTTTTTATGAAATTCCCATTGAAATCAATGGGACATTTGTCAAAGTTCCACAATTTTTCATCCGATTCAAACCGTTTCTCCAAAATATTCAACATTTTCAAAATTGTGTGCTCTCCTTCAACAATTTAAAAAAATTCCCGGATTTCCAAGAATTTGCCAGTTTTTAAGGACATTTTACCTCATTCAAAATGAATGAAGTTGCACCATTTCCACATTTTTCAACCCATTCCAACCATTCCACCTTCAACACATTCCACTCATCCTGGACATTCAAACTATCATTTTTCCATGTTCAAAAAATGTCCAGGATTTTCCAGAATTCCAGGTTTTGCAAAGCCCTATTTCCACCCTTTTTTTCTGTAGACTACTCCTTCCACATTTTTCAACCCACTTCAACCGTTCAAACATTTCTCTTAATTAGGAAAAAAACAAAGTTGTTTTTTGAACTGGAAAAATTCCCGGTTTTCCCGAAATTCCTGGAATTCCTTAATACCATTTCTCAATTCAACATGTTACTACTTCAACATTTCTCGACCGATTTGAAAAATTCCACCACCATACCATTTCAACTCATTCAGAACATTGAAGTCTTTTAACATTTCTAAAAAAAATTCCCGCTTTTTTATGAAATTCCCATTGAAATCAATGGGACATTTTTCAAAGTTCCACAATTTTTCATCCGATTCAAACCGTTCCAACTCCAAAATATTCAACATTTTCAAAATGGTGTGTTCTCCTTCAACAATTTCAAAAAAAATCCCGGATTTTCAAGAATTCCCAGTTTTCAGGGACATTTTTCCTCTTTTCAAAATGAATGGGACATTTTTCCAACTTGCACCATTTCCACATTTTTCAACCCATTCCAACCATTCCACCTTCAACACATTCCACTCATCCTGGACATTCAAACTATCATTTTTCCGATATAAAAAAAATTCCAGGATTTTCCAGAATTCCAGGTTTTGCAAAGCCCTATTTCCACCCTTTTTTCTGTAGACTACTCCTTCCATATTTTTCAACCCACTTCAACCGTTCAAACATTTCTCTTAATTAGGAAAAAAACAAAGTTGTTTTTTGAACTGGAAAAATTCCCGGTTTTCCCGAAATTCCTGGAATTCCTTAATACCATTTCTCAATTCAACTTGTTACTACTTCAACATTTCTCCACCGATTTGAAAAATTCCACCACCAACCATTTCAACTCATTCAGAACATTCAAGTCTTTTAACATTTCTAAAAAAAATTCCCGCTTTTTTATGAAATATCCATTGAAATCAATGGGACATTTTTCAAAGTTCCACAATTTTTCATCCGATTCAAACCGTTCCAACTCCAAAATATTCAACATTTTCAAAATTGTGTGTTCTCCTTCAACAATTTCAAAAAATTTTCCCGGATTTCCAAGAATTTCCCAGTTTTCAGGGACTTTTTTCCTCTATTCAAAATGAATGGGACATTTTTCCAACTTGCACCATTTCCACATTTTTCAACCCATTCCAACCATTCCACCTTCAACACATTCCACTCATCCTGGACATTCAAAATATAATTTTTTCGAGATAAAAAAAAATTCCAGGATTTTCCAGAATTCCAGGTTTTGCAAAGCCTTATTTCCACCCTTTTTTCTGTAGACTACTCCTTCCACATTTTTCAACCCACTTCAACCGTTCAAACATTCCTCTTAATTAGGAAAAAAACAAAGTTGTTTTTTGAACTGGAAAAATTCCCGGTTTTCCCGAAATTCCTGGAATTCCTTAATATCATTTCTCAATTCAACATGTTACTACTTCAACATTTCTCGACCGATTTGAAAAATTCCAACACCAACCATTTGAACTCATTCAGATCATTCAAGTCTTTTAACATTTTCTAAAAAAAAATTCCCGCTTTTTCATGAAATTCCCATTGAAATCAATGGGACATTTTTCAAAGTTCCACAATTTTTCATCCGATTCAAACCGTTCCAACTCCAAAATATTCAACATTTTCAAAATTGTGTGTTCACCTTCAACAATTTTAAAAAAAATTCCCGGATTTCCAAGAATTTCCCAGTTTTCAGGGACATTTTTCCTCTATTCAAAATGAATGGGACATTTTTCCAACTTGCACCATTTCCACATTTTTCAACCCATTCCAACCATTCCACCTTCAACACATTCCACTCATCCTGGACATTCAAAATATAATTTTTTCAAGATAAAAACAAATTACAGGATTTTCCAGAATTCCAGGTTTTGCAAAGCCTTATTTCCACCCTTTTTTCTGTAGACTACTCCTTCCACATTTTTCAACCCACTTCAACCGTTCAAACATTCCTCTTAATTAGGAAAAAAACAAAGTTGTTTTTTGAACTGGAAAAATTCCCGGTTTTCCCGAAATTCCTGGAATTCCTTAATACCATTTCTCAATTCAACATGTTACTACTTCAACATTTCTCGACCGATTTGAAAAATTCCAACACCAACCATTTCAACTACTTGAGAACATTCAAGTCTTTTAACATTTTCTAAAAAAAATTCCCGCTTTTTCATGAAATTCCCATTGAAATCAATGGGACATTTTTCAAAGTTCCACAATTTTTCATCCGATTCAAACCGTTCCAACTCCAAAATATTCAACATTTTCAAAATTGTGTGTTCACCTTCAACAATTTCAAAAAAAATTCCCGGATTTCCAAGAATTTCCCAGTTTTCAGGGACATTTTTCCTCTATTCAAAATGAATGGGACATTTTTCCAACTTGCACCATTTCCACATTTTTTAACCCATTCCAATCATTCCACCTTCAACACATTCCACTCATCCTGGACAGTCAAACTATCATTTTTCCGAGGTAAAAACAATTCCAGGATTTTACCGAATTCCAGGTTTGCAAAGCCCTATTTCCACCTATTTTTCTGTAGACTACTCCTTCCACATTTTTCAACCCACTTCAACCGTTCAAACATTCCTCTTAATTAGGAAAAAAACAAAGTCGTTTTTTGAACTGGAAAAATTCCCGGTTTTCCCGAAATTCCTGGAATTCCTTAATACCATTTCTCAATTCAACATGTTACTACTTCAACATCTCTTGACCGATTTGAAAAATTCCAACACCAACCATTTCAACTCATTTAGATCATTCAAGTCTTTTAACATTTTCTAAAAAAATTCCCGCTTTTTCATGAAATTCCCATTGAAATCAATGGGACATTTTTCAAAGTTCCACAATTTTTCATCCGATTCAAACCGTTCCAACTCCAAAATATTCAACATTTTCAAAATTGTGTGTTCACCTTCAACAATTTCAAAAAAAATTCCCGGATTTCCAAGAATTTCCCAGTTTTCAGGGACATTTTTCCTCTATTCAAAATGAATGGGACATTTTTCCAACTTGCTCCATTTCCACATTTTTCAACCCATTCCAACCATTCCACCTTCAACACATTCCACTCATCCTGGACATTCAAACTATCATTTTTCCAAGTTCCAAAAAATTCCAGGATTTTCCGGAATTCCAGGTTTTGCAAAGCCTTATTTCCACCCTTTTTTCTGTAGACTACTCCTTCCACATTTTTCAACCCACTTCAACCGTTCAAACATTCCTCTTAATTAGGAAAAAAACAAAGTTGTTTTTTGAACTGGAAAAATTCCCGGTTTTCCCGAAATTCCTGGAATTCCTTAATACCATTTCTCAATTCAACATGTTACTACTTCAACATTTCTCGACCCATTTGAAACATTCCACCACCAACCATTTCAACTCATTCAGAACATTCAAGTCTTTTAACATTTCTAAAAAAAATTCCCGCTTTTTCATGAAATTCCCATTGAAATCAATTGGACATTTTTCAAAGTTCCACAATTTTTCATCCGATTCAAACTGTTCCAACTCCAAAATATTCAACATTTTCAAAATTGTGTGGTCTCCTTCAACAAATTCAAAAAAATTCCCGGATTTCCAAGAATTTCCCAGTTTTTAGGGACATTTTACCTCATTCAAAATGAATGAAGTTGCACCATTTCCACATTTTTCAACCCATTCCAACCATTCCACCTTCAACACATTCCACCATCCTGGACATTCAAACTATCATTTTTCCAAGTTCAAAAAATGTCCAAGATTTTCCAGAATTCCAGGTTTTCTGGGAAATGTTTTCCCATTCAAAATTAGTTGGCCATTTTTCAAACATCAACCATTCCACCTTCAACACATTCCACTCATCCTGGACATTCAAACTATCATTTTTCCAAGTTCCAACAAATTCCAAGATTTTCCAGAATTCCAGGTTTTCTGGGAAATGTTTTCCCATTCAAAATTAGTTGGCCATTTTTCAAACTTCAACCATTCCACCCTCAACATATTCCACTCATCCTGGACATTCAAACTATCATTTTTCCAAGTTAAAAAAAAATTCAAGCATTTTCCAGAATTCCAGGTTTTGCAAAGCCTTATTTCCACCCTTTATTCTGTAGACTACTCCTTCCACATTTTTCAACCCACTTCAACCGTTCAAACATTCCTCTTAATTAGGAAAAAAACAAAGTTGTTTTTTGAACTGGAAAAATTCCCGGTTTTCCCGAAATTCCTGGAATTCCTTAATACCATTTCTCAATTCAACATGTTACTACTTCAACATTTCTCGACCCATTTTAAAAATTCCACCACCAACCATTTCAACTCATTCAGAACATTCAAGTCTTTTAACATTTCTAAAAAAAAATTCCCGCTTTTTTATGAAATTCCCATTGAAATCAATGGGACATTTGTCAAAGTTCCACAATTTTTCATCCGATTCAAACCGTTTCTCCAAAATATTCAACATTTTCAAAATTGTGTGCTCTCCTTCAACAAATTCAAAAAAATTCCCGGATTTCCAAGAATTTCCCAGTTTTCAGGGACATTTTTCCTCTATTCAAAATGAATGAAGTTGCACCATTTCCACATTTTTCAACCCATTCCACCTTCAACACATTCCACCCTCCTGGACATTCAAACTATCATTTTTCCAAGTTCAAAAAATGTCCAGGATTTTCCAGAATTCCAGGTTTTGCAAAGCCCTACTCCCACCCTTTTTTTCTGGCAACTACTTTTCAACCCACTTCAACCGTCAAATAATTCCTCTTAATCAGGACTAAAAAACGATGTTGTTTGTTGAACTGGAAACATTCCCACAAAAGGAACTGCTGCTTTAAATGGGACAATGAAAAAGGAGGATTAACCTCCAAATTGTTCAGGACAAGCTAAAATCATCAGCCTGGATGTTGGGTCTTGGGCGCAGTTGGGTGTTCCAACAGGAAAATGACCCCAAACACACCTCAAAAGTGGTAAAGGAATGGCTAAATCAGGCTAGAATGAAGATTTTAGAATGGCCTTCCCAAAGAGTTGTCCATCCATCCATCCATCTTCTTCCGCTTATCCGAGGTCGGGTCGCGGGGGCAGCAGCCTAAGCAGGGAAGCCCAGACTTCCCTCTCCCCAGCCACTTCGTCCAGCTCCTCCCGGGGGATCCCGAGGCGTTCCCAGGCCAGCCGGGAGACATAGTCTTCCCAACGTGTCCTGGGTCTTCCTCGTGGCCTCCTACCGGTCGGACATGCCCTAAACACCTCCTTAGGGAGGCGCTCGGGTGGCATCCTGACCAGATGCCCGAACCACCTCATCTGGCTCCTCTCCATGTGGAGGAGCAGCGGCTTTACTTTGAGCTCCCCCCGGATGGCAGAGCTTCTCACCCTATCTGTAAGGGAGAGCCCCGCCACCCGGCGGAGGAAACTCATTTCGGCCGCTTGTACCCGTGATCTTGTCCTTTCGGTCATAACCCAAAAGCTCATGACCATAGGTGAGGATGGGAACGTAGATCGACCGGTAAATTGAGAGCTTTGCCTTCCGGCTCAGCTCCTTCTTCACCACAACGGATCGATACAGCGTCCGCATTACTGAAGACGCCGCACCGATCCGCCTGTCGATCTCACCATCCACTCTTCCCTCACTCGTGAACAAGACTCCGAGGTACTTGAACTCCTCCACTTGGGGCAAGATCTCCTCCCCAACCCGGAGATGGCACTCCACCCTTTTCCGGGCGAGAACCATGGACTCGGACTTGGAGGTGCTGATTCGCAGCTCGAAGACTTCTATGGAAATGCAAGAACCGAGACTCAGATTTCCCTCGCCCGGACGCGGGTCACCGGGGCCCCCCTCCGGAGCCAGGCCCGGAGTTGGGGCACGATGGCGAGCCTGTCCCCATGGGGCCCGGCCGGGCACAGCCCGAAGAGGCAACGTGGGTCCCCCCTCCAATGGGCTCACCACCCATAGCAGGGGCCATAGAGGTCGGGTGCAATGTGAGCTGGGCGGTAGCCGAAGGCAGGGCACTTGGCGGTCCGATCCTCGGCTACAGAAGCTAGCTCTTGGGACGTGGAACGTCACCTCGTTGGGGGGGGGAAGGAGCCTGAGCTAGTGCGCGAGGTAGAGAAGTTCCGGTTGGATATAGTCGGACTCACCTCGACGCACAGCAAGGGCTCTGGAGCCAGTTCTCTCGAGAGGGGATGGACTCTCTTCCAAAGAGTTGTAAGAATGATATACAGGTAAAAGCCAGTAAATTAGAATATTTTGAAAAACTTGATTTATTTCAGTAATTGCATTCAAAAGGTGTAACTTGTACATTATATTTATTCATTGCACACAGACTGATGCATTCAAATGTTTATTTCATTTAATTTTGATGATTTGAAGTGGCAACAAATGAAAATCCAAAATTCCGTGTGTCACAAAATTAGAATATTACTTAAGGCTAATACAAAAAAGGGATTTTTAGAAATGTTGGCCAACTGAAAAGTATGAAAATGATAAATATGAGCATGTACAATACTCAATACTTGGTTGGAGCTCCTTTTGCCTCAATTACTGCGTTAATGCGGCGTGGCATGGAGTCGATGAGTTTCTGGCACTGCTCAGGTGTTATGAGAGCCCAGGTTGCTCTGATAGTGGCCTTCAACTCTTCTGCGTTTTTGGGTCTGGCATTCTGCATCTTCCTTTTCACAATACCCCACAGATTTTCTATGGGGCTAAGGTCAGGGGAGTTGGCGGGCCAATTTAGAACAGAAATACCATGGTCCGTAAACCAGGCACGGGTAGATTTTGCGCTGTGTGCAGGCGCCAAGTCCTGTTGGAACTTGAAATGTCCATCTCCATAGAGCAGGTCAGCAGCAGGAAGCATGAAGTGCTCTAAAACTTGCTGGTAGACGGCTGCGTTGACCCTGGATCTCAGGAAACAGAGTGGACCGACACCAGCAGATGACATGGCACCCCAAACCATCACTGATGGTGGAAACTTTACACTAGACTTCAGGCAACGTGGATCCTGTGCCTCTCCTGTCTTCCTCCAGACTCTGGGACCTCGATTTCCAAAGGAAATGCAAAATTTGCATGGTTGGGTGATGGTTTGGGGTGCCATGTCATCTGCTGGTGTCGGTCCACTCTGTTTCCTGAGATCCAGGGTCAACGCAGCCGTCTACCAGCAAGTTTTAGAGCACTTCATGCTTCCTGCTGCTGACCTGCTCTATGGAGATGGAGATTTCAAGTTCCAATAGGACTTGGCGCCTGCACACAGCGCAAAATCTACCCGTGCCTGGTTTAGGGACCATGGTATTTCTGTTCTAAATTGGCCCGCCAACTCCCCTGACCTTAGCCCCATAGAAAATCTGTGGGGTATTGTGAAAAGGAAGATGCAGAATGCCAGACCCAAAAACGCAGAAGAGTTGAAGGCCACTATCAGAGCAACCTGGGCTCTCATAACACCTGAGCAGTGCCAGAAACTCATCGACTCCATGCCACGCCGCATTAACGCAGTAATTGAAATACTGAATACTGAAATAAATCCAGTTTTTCAAAATATTCTAATTTACTGGCTTTTACCTGTATATATATGGTAAATATACTGTCATCCATCCTAGGACTTCTTCCCGGACCACATGGTGTCCATACCCAGCGAGAGCAACCGAGTGGTGGATCACTCCCAACTTGTGCAGGTCCACATCTTCTTAGTGGTCTTTCTTCTACTGCTCTGGACATGTTCAAAGTATCAACACAGATATTTCTCCACCCGACGCAGATCTTCCTCAGCTCCAGCACCGGTCCAGAGATCCATGGACACCTCCACACCAAGGAACCCAGCCGCAAGTCCTGGAAGAAGTTGTACTTTGTACTGCGCAGGTCTGGGCTCTATGTTTCCAACAAAGGGACTTCTAAGGTCAGTCGACATCGGCGTTAGGCTTCCAGATATTTTCATAGTTAAGAGCATAAAAACTGCTACATTTTATAATCCAGGGAATCGACTCCTTTCACCCTGTATCGTAGTCTAGAGTTTGTTGTGTGGTAGATCACAGTATTCATACATAGGCTTGTATGGTTTACCAGTACTAGTACAGTATCGCGCTTCTAATGAACAAAAAATGGTTCTATACTCTGTATGAAAAGTACCGGTTCGAGGGCATGACATTGCTGGTTTTACCAGCAGAGGAGCGTGTTCGGCAGCGCACACACACAGAGTACTTACAAGCAGACACAGTGTGTAGACAGAAAAGGGAGAATGGACGCATTTTGGTGTAAAAAAGTAAAGATAAAGGTGAAGTTATAACACTGAAACACCCTCAGGAAGAGATGCTTAAAAGACATGGCTAGCTAGCTAGCGGCTAACGTCCATCCGCAGTGTTTTAGCTACTTCCAAATCACTAATCCTTGGCCTCCCGTTATCCCTGGAGGAGGAGGAATAGCTAAAGAGGCTTCACTACACACCGTAGGAGGATACAATAGCTCACCGGCGTCACAATGTAAACAAACGCCATGGGTGGATCTACACCTGACATCCACTGTAATGATACCAAGTACTAAATTGATATTTTTAGCATCATTTAAAAATATATATATATTTATAAAGTCAGTAAATACGTCCCTGGACACATGAGGACTTTGAATATGACCAATGTATGATCCTGTAACTGCTTGGTATCGGATCGATACCTAAATGTGTGGTATCGTCCAAAACTAATGTCAAGTATCAAAGAAGAGAAGAACTAGTGATTATTACATTTTAACAGAAGTGTAGATAGAACATGTTAAAACAGAAAACAGCGCGACACCTACCCTTTACATCAGTATTTTTTAACCGTATTATTATTGGTTTATTAGGTATTATATTTTATAGTATGATCCTGCAACTACTTGGTATCGCATCGATACCTACATTTGTGGTATCGTCCAAAACTAATGGGAAGTATCAAAGAAGAGAAGAATAAGTGATTATTACATTTTAACGCCATCCTTCTTTGTGGGGACGTTGTTGATTGCCATGTCGTGTACGGGCGTACTTTGTGGACGCCGTCTGCTGCTCCACAGTAAGTCTTTGCTGTCGTCCAGCATTCTGTTTTTCTTTACTTTGCGGCCAGTTCAGTTTTACTTTCGTTTTGCACAGCCATCCCGATGCTTCATGGCCTTTTCCTTTCCGTTTTGTTCATTTTTGGTTTAAGCATTAGATACCTTTTTACCTGCACGCCGCCTCCCGCTGTGCTCTGCGTATCGGGATCACGACAAACCATCCTCGTCTCGCCCGACACGTTCCGACTTTAACAAAGCTATTCCCCGCACCTGCTCTGTTTTCGCAATCAAGACTGTTCCAGTTGTGCGGACGCCGTCCTTTTTCGTGGGGAGGTTGTTGATTGCCATGTCGCGTACGGGCGTACTTTGTGGACGCCGTCTGCTGCTCCACAGTAAGTCTTTGCTGTCGTCCAGCATTCTGTTTTTCTTTACTTTGCGGCCAGTTCAGTTTTACTTTTGTTTTGCAAAGCTATCCCGATGCTTCATGGCCTTCTCCTTTCCGTTTTGTTCATTTTTGGTTTAAGCATAAGACACCTTTTTACCTGCACGCCGTCTCCCGCTGTGCTCTGCGTATCGGGATCACGACAAACCATCCTCTTCTCGGCCGACACGTTCCGACTTTAACAAAGCTATTCCCCGCACCTGCTCTGTTTTCGCAATCAAGACTTTTCCAGTTGTGCGGACGCCGTCCTTTTTCGTGGGGAGGTTGTTGATAGCCATGTCGTGTACGGGCGTACTTTGTGGACGCCGTCTGCTGCTCCACAGTAAGTCTTTGCTGTCGTCCAGCATTCTGTTTTTGTTTACTTTGCGGCCAGTTCAGTTTTACTTTCGTTTTGCACAGCCATCCCGATGCTTCATGGCCTTTTCCTTTCCATTTTGTTCATTTTTGGTTTAAGCATTAGACACCTTTTTACCTGCACGCCGTCTCCCGCTGTGCTCTGCGTATCGGGATCACGACAAACCATCCTCGTCTCGCCCGACACGTTCCGACTTTTACAAAGCTATTCCCCGCACCTGCTCTGTTTTCGCAATCAAGACTGTTCCAGTTGTGCGGACGCCGTCCTTTTTCGTGGGGACGTTGTTGATTGCCATGTCGTGTACGGGCGTACTTTCTGGACGCCGTCTGCTGCTCAACAGTAAGTCTTTGCTGTTGTCCAGCATTCGGTTTTTCTTTACCTTGCGGCCAGTTCAGTTTTACTTTCGTTTTGCACAGCCATCCCGATGCTTCATGGCCTTTTCCTTTCCGTTTTGTTCATTTTTGGTTAAAGCATTAGATACCTTTTTACCTGCACGCCGCCTCCCGCTGTGCTCTGCGTATCGGGATCACGACAAACCATCCCCGTCTCGCCCGACACGTTCCGACTTAAACAAAGCTATTCCCCGCACCTGCTCTGTTTTCGCAATCAAGACTGTTCCAGTTGTGCGGACGCCGTCCTTTTTCGTGGGGAGGTTGTTGATAGCCATGTCGTGTATGGGCTTACTTTGTGGACGCCATCTGCTGCTCCGCAGTAAGTCTTTGCTGTCGTCCAGCATTCTGTTTTTCTTTACTTTGCGGCCAGTTAAGTTTTACTTTCGTTTTGCACAGCCATCCCGATGCTTCATGGCCTTTTCCTTTCCGTTTTGTTCATTTTTGGTTTAAGCATTAGATACCTTTTTACCTGCACGCCGTCTCCCGCTGTGCTCTGCGTATCGGGATCACGACAAACCATCCTCGTCTCGCCCGACACGTTCCGACTTTAACAAAGCTATTCCCCGCACCTGCTCTGTTTTTGCAATCAAGACTGTTCCAGTTGTGCGGATGCCGTCCTTTTTCGTGGGGAGGTTGTTGATAGCCATGTCGTGTATGGGCTTACTTTGTGGACGCCGTCTGCTGCTCCGCAGTAAGTCTTTGCTGTCGTCCAGCATTCTGTTTTTCTTTACTTTGCGGCCAGTTCAGTTTTACTTTCGTTTTGCACAGCCATCCCGATGCTTCATGGCCTTTTCCTTTCCGTTTTGTTCATTTTTGGTTTAAGCATTAGATACCTTTTTACCTGCATGCCGTCTCACGCTGTGCTCTGCGTATCGGGATCACGACAAACCATCCTCGTCTCGCCCGACATGTTCCGACTTTAACAAAGCTATTCCCCGCACCTGCTCTGTTTTCGCAATCAAGACTGTTCCAGTTGTGCGGACGCCGTCCTTTTTCGTGGGGAGGTTGTTGATAGCCATGTCGTGTACGGGCGTACTTTGTGGACGCCGTCTGCTGCTCCACAGTAAGTCTTTGCTGTCGTCCAGCATTCTGTTTTTCTTTACTTTGCGGCCAGTTCAGTTTTATTTTCGTTTTGCACAGCTATCCCGATGCTTCATGGCCTTCTCCTTTCCGTTTTGTTCATTTTTGGTTTAAGCATTAGATACCTTTTTACCTGCACGCCGCCTCCCGCTGTGCTCTGCGTATCGGGATCACGACAAACCATCCTCGTCTCGCTCGACACCTTCCGACTTTAACAAAGCTATTCCCCGCACATGCTCTGTTTTCGCAATCAAGACTGTTCCAGTTGTGCGGATGCCGTCCTTTTTCGTGGGGAGGTTGTTGATAGCCATGTCGTGTACGGGCGTACTTTGTGGACGCCGTCTGCTGCTCCACAGTAAGTCTTTGCTGTCGTCCAGCATTCTGTTTTTCTTTACTTTGCGGCCAGTTCAGTTTTACTTTCGTTTTGCACAGCCATCCCGATGCTTCATGGCCTTCTCCTTTCCGTTTCGTTCATTTTTGGTTTAAGCATTAGACACCTTTTTACCTGCACGCCGCCTCCCGCTGTGCTCTGCGTATCGGGATCACGACAAACCATCCTCGTCTCGCCCGACACCTTCCGACTTTAACAAAGCTATTCCCCGCACCTGCTCCGTTTTCGCAATCAAGACTGTTCCAGTTGTGCGGACGCCGTCCTTTTTCGTGGGGAGGTTGTTGATAGCCATGTCGTGTACGGGCTTACTTTGTGGACGCCGTCTGCTGCTCCACAGTAAGTCTTTGCTGTCGTCCAGCATTCTGTTTTTGTTTACTTTGCGGCCAGTTCAGTTTTACTTTCGTTTTGCACAGCCATCCCGATGCTTCATGGCCTTCTCCTTTCCGTTTTGTTCATTTTTGGTTTAAGCATTAGACACCTTTTTACCTGCACGCCGTCTCCCGCTGTGCTCTGCGTATCGGGATCACGACAAACCATCCTCGTCTCGCCCGACACGTTCCGACTTTAACAAAGCTATTCCCCGCACCTGCTCTGTTTTCGCAATCAAGACTGTTCCAGTTGTGCGGATGCCGTCCTTTTTCGTGGGGAGGTTGTTGATAGCCATGTCGTGTACGGGCGTACTTTGTGGACGCCGTCTGCTGCTCCACAGTAAGTCTTTGCTGTCGTCCAGCATTCTGTTTTTCTTTACTTTGCGGCCAGTTCAGTTTTACTTTCGTTTTGCACAGCCATCCCGATGCTTCATGGCCTTTTTCTTTCCGTTTTGTTCATTTTTGGTTTAAGCATTAGATACGTTTTAACCTGCACGCCGCCTCCCGCTGTGCTCTGCGTATCGGGATCACGACAAACCATCCTCGTCTCGCCCGACACGTTCCGACTTTAACAAAGCTATTCCCCGCACCTGCTCTGTTTTCGCAATCAAGACTGTTCCAGTTGTGCGGACGCCGTCCTTTTTCGTGGGGAGCTTGTTGATTGCCATGTCGTGTACGGGCGTACTTTGTGGACGCCGTCTGCTGCTCCACAGTAAGTCTTTGCTGTCGTCCAGCATTCTGTTTTTCTTTACTTTGCGGCCAGTTCAGTTTTACTTTCGTTTTGCACAGCCATCCCGATGCTTCATGGCCTTCTCCTTTCCGTTTTGTTCATTTTTGGTTTAAGCATTAGACACCTTTTTACCTGCACACCGCCTCCCGCTGTGCTCTGCGTATCGGGATCACGACAAACCATCCTCGTCTCGCCCGACACCTTCCGACTTTAACAAAGCTATTCCCCGCACCTGCTTTGTTTTCGCAATCAAGACTGTTCCAGTTGTGCGGATGCCGTCCTTTTTCGCGGGGAGGTTGTTGATAGCCATGTCGTGTATGGGCTTACTTTGTGGACGCCGTCTGCTGCTCCACAGTAAGTCTTTGCTGTCGTCCAGCATTCTGTTTTTCTTTACTTTGCGGCCAGTTCAGTTTTACTTTCGTTTTGCACAGCCATCCCGATGCTTCATGGCCTTTTCCTTTCCGTTTTGTTCATTTTTGGTTTAAGCATTAGATACATTTTTACCTGCACGCCGCCTCCCGCTGTGCTCTGCGTATCGGGATCACGACAAACCATCCTCGTCTCGCCCGACACGTTCCGACTTTTACAAAGCTATTCCCCGCACCTGCTCTGTTTTCGCAATCAAAACTGTTCCAGTTGTGCGGACGTCGTCCTTTTTCGTGGGGAGGTTGTTGATAGCCATGTCGTGTATGGGCTTACTTTGTGGACGCCATCTGCTGCTCCACAGTAAGTCTTTGCTGTCGTCCAGCATTCTGTTTTTCTCTACTTTGCGGCCAGTTCAGTTTTACTTTCGTTTTGCACAGCCATCCCGATGCTTCATGGCCTTCTACCTTCCGTTTTGTTCATTTTTGGTTTAAGCATTAGATACCTTTTTACCTGCACGCCGCCTCCCGCTGTGCTCTGCGTATCGGGATCACGACAAACCATCCTCGTCTCGGCCGACACGTTCCGACTTTAACAAAGCTATTTCCCGCACCTGCTCTGTTTTCGCAATCAAGACTGTTCCAGTTGTGCGGATGCCGTCCTTTTTCGTGGGGAGGTTGTTGATAGCCATGTCGTGTACGGGCTTACTTTGTGGACGCCGTCTGCTGCTCCACAGTAAGTCTTTGCTGTCGTCCAGCATTCTGTTTTTGTTTACTTTGCGGCCAGTTCGGTTTTACTTTCGTTTTGCACAGCTATCCCGATGCTTCATGGCCTTTTCCTTTCCGTTTTGTTCATTTTTGGTTTAAGCATTAGATAAGTTTTTACCTGCACGCCGCCTCCCGCTGTGCTCTGCGTATCGGGATCACGACAAACCATCCTCGTCTCGCCCGACACCTTCCGACTTTAACAAAGCTATTCCCCGCACCTGCTCTGTTTTCGCAATCAAGACTGTTCCAGTTGTGCGGACGCCGTCCTTCTTTGTGGGGATGTTGTTGATTGCCATTTCGCGTACGGGCGTACTTTGTGGACGCCGTCTGCTGCTCAACAGTAAGTCTTTGCTGTTGTCCAGCATTCTGTTTTTCTTTACTTTGCGGCCAGTTCAGTTTTACTTTCGTTTTGGACAGCCATCCCGATGCTTCATGGCCTTTTCCTTTCCGTTTTGTTCATTTTTGGTTTAAGCATTAGATACGTTTTTACCTGCACGCCGCCTCCCGCTGTGCTCTGCGTATCGGGAACACGACAAACCATCCTCGTCTCGCCCGACACGTTCCGACTTTAACAAAGCTATTCCCCGCACCTGCTCTGTTTTCGCAATCAAGACTGTTCCAGTTGTGCGGACGCCGTCCTTTTTCGTGGGGAGGTTGTTGATTGCCATGTCGTGTACGGGCGTACTTTGTGGACGCCGTCTGCTGCTCCACAGTAAGTCTTTGCTGTCGTCCAGCATTCTGTTTTTCTTTACTTTGCAGCCAGTTCAGTTTTACTTTCGTTTCGAACAGCCATCCCGATGCTTCATGGCCTTCTCCTTTCCGTTTTGTTCATTTTTGGTTTAAGCATTAGATACCTTTTTACCTGCACACCGCCTCCTGCTGTGCTCTGCGTATCGGGATCACGACAAACCATCCTCGTCTCGCCCGACACGTTCCGACTTTAACAAAGCTATTCCCCGCACCTGCTCTGTTTTCGCAATCAAGACTGTTCCAGTTGTGCGGACGCCGTCCTTTTTTGTGGGGAGGTTGTTGATAGCCATGTCGTGTACGGGCTTACTTTGTGGACGCCGTCTGCTGCTCCACAGTAAGTCTTTGCTGTCGTCCAGCATTCTGTTTTTCTTTACAGGAACCGTGGCATCTTCAGTTCCTGGCGGACTTTACTGACCGGAGCGTCTTCACACTTTTGTCCGGCAAAAAAGTCCACGGGGCCCCGACTGACTTCTGCTTCTGTGTGAAGGTAGTCGGACTCGTTTTGCCGCCATGAACGTGGTCTCTCTTGTTTTGACTCGTCTTGCCACCATGAACGTGGTCTCTCTTGTTTCACGCCTGCTTCACTCCTAGTCCATGAAGTGTTCTTCACCCCGGGACATGAAGCTGCTTTGTGCGGACGATGAACGGACCAGGACCTGTTGGATCACAGCCGTGCGCTTGTTTAAGGTTATTATTGTTATTATTCTTATTATTGTTACTTGTGGCCTTGCTGGTTTTAGGAGCAGAGGAGCATGTTGGGCAGCGCACACACACAGAGTACTTACAAGCAGACACAGTGTGTAGACAGAAAAGGGAGAACGGACGCATTTTGGTGTACAAAGTAAAGATAAAGGTGGAGTTATAACACTGAAACACCCTCAGGAAGAGGTGCTTTAAGACATGGCTAGGTAGTTAGCGGCTAACAACCATCCACAGTGTTTTAGCTACTTCTAAATCACTAACCCGGGCCTCCATGGCGACAAATAAAGTGAGTTTCATACACTGACCGTGGTCCATGGTCATGTTTCTGTGGTCCATGGTCATGTTTCAGTGGTCCCTGGTCATGTTTCTGTGGTCCATGGTCATGTTTCAGTGGTCCCTGGTCATGTTTCCGTGGTCCATGGTCATGTTTCAGTGGTCCCTGGTCATGTTTCCATGGTCCATGATCATGTTTCAGTGGTCCCTGTTCATGTTTCTGTGGTCCATTGTCATGTTTCAGTGGTCCATGGTCATGTTTCTGTGGTCCATGGTCATGTTTCAGTGGTCCCTGGTCATGTTTCTGTGGTCCATGGTCATGTTTCCGTGGTCCATGGTCATGTTTCTGTGGTCCATGGTCATGTTTCCGTGGTCCATGGTCATGTTTCAATGGTCCCTGGTCATGTTTCAGTAGTCCCTGGTCATGTTTCCGTGGTCCATGGTCATGTTTCCGTGGTCCATGGTCATGTTTCCGTGGTCCATGGTCATGTTTCCGTGGTCCATGGTCATATTTCAGTGGTCCTTGGTCATGTTTCAGTTGTCCCTGGTCATGTTTCCGTGGTCCATGGGTATGTTTCAGTGGTCCCTGGTCATGTTTCCGTGGTCCATGGTCATGTTTCAGTGGTCCATGGTCATGTTTCCGTGGTCCATGGTCATGTTTCAATGGTCCCTGGTCATGTTTCAGTTGTCCCTGGTCATGTTTCCGTGGTCCATGGTCATGTTTCAGTGGTCCATGGTCATGTTTCAGTGGTCCCTGGTCATGTTTCCATGGTCCATGGTCATGTTTCCGTAGTCCATGGTCATGTGTCCGTGGTCCATGGTCATGTTTCAGTGGTCCATGGTCATGTTTCAGTGGTCCATGGTCATGTTTCCATAGTCCATGGTCATGCTTCCGTGGTCCATGGTCATGTTTCAGTGGTTCATGGTCATGTTTCAGTTGTCCCTGGTCATGTTTCCGTGGTCCATGGTCATGTTTCCGTAGTCCATGGTCATGTGTCCGTGGTCCATGGTCATGTTTCAGTGGTCCATGGTCATGTTTCCGTAGTCCATGGTCATGTGTCCGTGGTCCATGGTCATGTTTCAGTGGTCCATGGTCATGTTTCAGTGGTCCATGGTCATGTTTCCATAGTCCATGGTCATGCTTCCGTGGTCCATGGTCATGTTTCAGTGGTTCATGGTCATGTTTCAGTTGTCCCTGGTCATGTTTCCGTGGTCCATGGTCATGTTTCAGTGGTCCATGGTCATGTTTCAGTGGTCCCTGGTCATGTTTCCGTGGTCCATGGTCATGTTTCCATGCTCCATGGTCATGTTTCCATGGTCCATGGTCATGTTTCAGTTGTCCCTGGTCATGTTTCCGTGGTCCATTGTCATGTTTCAGTGGTCCATGGTCATGTTTCAGTGGTCCATGGTCATGTTTCAGTGGTCCCTGGTCATGTTTCCATAGTCCATGGTCATGTTTCCGTGGTCCTGGTCATGTTTCCGTGGTCCATGGTCATGTGTCCGTGGTCCATGGTCATGTTTCAGTGGTCCATGGTCATGTTTCCGTGGTCCATGGTCATGTTTCAGTGATCCATGGTCATGTTTCTGTGGTCCCTGGTCATGTTTCCGTGGTCCATGGTCATGTTTCCGTAGTCCATGGTCATGTTTCCATAGTCCATGGTCATGTTTCCGTGGTCCATGGTCATGTTTCAGTGGTCCATGGTCATGTTTCCATAGCCCATGGTCATGTTTCCATAGCCCATGGTCATGTTTCCGTGGTCCATGGTCATGTTTCAGTGGTCCATTGTCATGTTTCAGTTGTCCATGCTCATGTTTCAGTGGTCCCTGGTCATGTTTCCGTGGTCCATGGTCATGTTTCCGTGGTCCATGGTCATGTTTCAGTGGTCCCTGGTCATGTTTCTGTGGTCCATGGTCATGTTTCAGTGGTCCATGGTCATGTTTCAGTTGTCCATGGTCATGTTTCAGTGGTCCCTGGTCATGTTTCCGTGGTCCATGGTCATGTTTCAGTGTTCCATTGTCATGTTTCCGTGGTCCCTGGTCATGTTTCAGTTGTCCCTGGTCATGTTTCCGTGGTCCATGGTCATGTTTCCGTGGTCCATGGTCATGTTTCCGTGGTCCATGGTCATGTTTCCGTGGTCCATGGTCATGTTTCCGTAGTCCATGGTCATGTTTCCGTGGTCCATGGTCATGTTTCAGTGGTCCATGGTCATGTTTCCGTGGTCCATGGTCATGTTTCCATAGTCCATGGTCATGTTTCCATAGTCCATGGTCATGTTTCTGTGGTCCTTGGTCATGTTTCAGTGGTCCATGGTCATGTTTCAGTTGTCAATGGTCATGTTTCAGTGGTCCCTGGTCATGTTTCCGTGGTCCATGGTCATGTTTCAGTGGTCCATTGTCATGTTTCAGTGGTCCATGGTCATGTTTCAGTGGTCCATGGTCATGTTTCAGTGGTCCCTGGTCATGTTTCAGTGGTCCATGGTCATGTTTCCGTGCTCCATGGTCATGTTTCCATGGTCCATGGTCATGTTTCAGTGGTCCATGGTCATGTTTCAGTGGTCCATGGTCAAGTTTCCGTGGTCCATGGTCATGTTTCCATAGTCCATGGTCATGTTTCCGTGGTCCATGGTCATGTTTCCGTAGTCCATGGTCATGTTTCCGTGGTCCATGGTCATGTTTCAGTGGTCCATGATCATGTTTCAGTGGTCCCTGGTCATGTTTCCATGGTCCATGGTCATGTTTCCGTAGTCCATGGTCATGTGCCCGTGGTCCATGGTCATGTTTCAGTGGTCCATGGTCATGTTTCAGTGGTCCATGGTCATGTTTCCATAGTCCATGGTCATGTTTCCGTGGTCCATGGTCATGTTTCAGTGGTCCATGGTCATGTTTCAGTTGTCCCTGGTCATGTTTCCGTGGTCCATGGTCATGTTTCAGTGGTCCATGGTCATGTTTCAGTGGTCCCTGGTCATGTTTCCGTGGTCCATGGTCATGTTTCCGTGGTCCATGGTCATGTTTCCGTGGTCCATGGTCATGTTTCCGTAGTCCATGGTCATGTTTCCGTGGTCCATGGTCATGTTTCCATAGTCCATGGTCATGTTTCCGTGGTCCATGATCATGTTTCAGTGGTCCATGGTCATGTTTCCATAGTCCATGGTCATGTTTCCGTGGTCCATGGTCATGTTTCAGTGGTCCATGGTCATGTTTCCGTGGTCCATGGTCATGTTTCAGTGGTCCATGGTCATGTTTCAGTGGTCCATGGTCATGTTTCCATGCTCCATGGTCATTTTTCCATGGTCCATGGTCATGTTTCAGTTGTCCCTGGTCATGTTTCCGTGGTCCATTGTCATGTTTCAGTGGTCCATGGTCATGTTTCAGTGGTCCATGGTCATGTTTCAGTGGTCCCTGGTCATGTTTCCATAGTCCATGGTCATGTTTCCGTGGTCCATGGTCATGTTTCCATAGTCCATGGTCATGTTTCTGTGGTCCTTGGTCATGTTTCAGTGGTCCATGGTCATGTTTCAGTTGTCCATGGTCATGTTTCAGTGGTCCCTGGTCATGTTTCCGTGGTCCATGGTCATGTTTCAGTGTTCCATTGTCATGTTTCCGTGGTCCATGGTCATGTTTCAGTGGTCCATGGTCATGTTTCAGTGGTCCCTGGTCATGTTTCCGTGGTCCATGGTCATGTTTCCGTAGTCTATGGTCATGTTTCCGTGGTTCATGGTCATGTTTCCGTGGTCCATGGTCATGTTTCAGTGGTCCATGGTCATGTTTCAGTGGTCCATGGTCATGTTTCCATAGTCCATGGTCATGTTTCCGTGGTCCATGGTCATGTTTCCGTGCTCCATGGTCATGTTTCCATGGTCCATGGTCATGTGTCCGTGGTCCATGGTCATGTTTCAGTGGTCCATGGTCATGTTTCCGTTGTCCATGGTCATGTTTCCGTGGTCCATGGTCATGTTTCAGTGGTCCATGGTCATGTTTCAGTGGTCCCTGGTCATGTTTCTGTGGTCCATGATCATGTTTCCGTAGTCCATGGTCATGTTTCCGTGGTCCATGGTCATGTTTCAGTGGTCCATGGTCATGTTTCAGTGGTCCATGGTCATGTTTCCATAGCCCATGGTCATGTTTCCATAGCCCATGGTCATGTTTCCGTGGTCCATGGACATGTTTCAGTGGTCCATTGTCATGTTTCAGTTGTCCATGCTCATGTTTCAGTGGTCCCTGGTCATGTTTCCGTGGTCCATGGTCATGTTTCAGTGGTCCATGGTCATGTTTCAGTGGTCCCTGGTCATGTTTCCGTGGTCCATGGTCATGGTTCAGTGGTCCCTGGTCATGTTTCCGTGGTCCATGGTCATGTTTCCGTAGTCTATGGTCATGTTTCCGTGGTTCATGGTCATGTTTCCGTGGTCCATGGTCATGTTTCAGTGGTCCATGGTCATGTTTCAGTGGTCCATGGTCATGTTTCCATAGTCCATGGTCATGTTTCCGTGGTCCATGGTCATGTTTCAGTGGTCCATGGTCATGTTTCCGTGGTCCATGGTCATTTTTTGTGGTCATCATGCTTTATGGTGAAGACCAACTCCATAATGTCTTGTTTGCTTCTTCCAGTGCCCCATCAACTGCTCATTTGCATATGTAAAACAGCAACACAACAAACATACAACATGTTCATCATGTGATTAATAAGAAATGACTTGAAATTACTCTTGTTTTCTTTCAGTACGGCATGCAGCTGTACCACAACTTCATGCTGCCACACCACAAACAAAAACCTTCTCCAATGGTAATTATTGTGTAAATGTACTAATTATGACATGTGTCGTTACTCCATGCTCATGTTTCAGTGGTCCGTGGTCATGTTTTAGTGGTCCATGGTCATGTTTCAGTGGTCCATGGTCATGTTTCAATGGTCCATGGTCATGTTTCAGTGGTTCATGGTCATGTTTCAGTGGTCCATGCTCATGTTTCAGTGGTCCGTGGTCATGTTTCCGTGGTCCATGGTCATGTTTTAGTGGTCCATGGTCATGTTTCAGTGGTCCCTGGTCATGTTTCAGTGGTCCATGGTCATGTTTCTGTGGTCCATGGTCATGTTTCAGTAGTCCATGGTCATGTTTCTGTGGTCCATGGTCATGTTTCAGTGGTCCCTGGTCATGTTTCTGTGGCCCATGGTCATGTTTCAATAGTCCATGGTCATGTTTTAGTGGTCCCTGGTCATGTTTTAGTGGTCCATGGTCATGTTTTAGTGGTCCCTGGTCATGTTTCAGTGGTCCATGGTCATGTTTCAGTGGTCCCTGGTCATGTTTCTGTGGCCCATGGTCATGTTTCAGTAGTTCATGGTCATGTTTTAGTGGTCCCTGGTCATGTTTTAGTGGTCCATGGTCATGTTTTAGTGGTCCCTGGTCATGTTTCAGTGGTCCCTGGTCCTGTTTCAGTGGTCCATGGTCATGTTTCAGTGGTCCATGGTCATGTTCCAGTGGTCCATGGTTATGTTTTAGTGGTCCATGGTCATGTTTCAGTGGTCCATGGTCATGTTTCAATGGTCCATGGTTATGTTTCAGTGGTTCATGGTCATGTTTCAGTGGTTCATGGTCATGTGTCAGTGGTCCATGGTCATGTTTCATTGGTCCATGGTCATGGTTCATTGGTCCATGGTCATGTTTCAGTGGTCCATGGTCATGTTTCAGTGGTCCATAGTCATGCTTCAGTGGTCCATGGTCATGTTTCAGTGGTCCATGGTCATGTTCCAGTGGTCCATGGTCATGTTTTAGTGGTCCATGGTCATGTTTCAGTGGTCCATGGTCATGTTTCTGTGGTCCATGGTCATGTTTCAGTAGTCCATGGTCATGTTTCTGTGGTCCATGGTCATGTTTCAGTGGTCCCTGGTCATGTTTCTGTGGCCCATGGTCATGTTTCAATAGTCCATGGTCATGTTTTAGTGGTCCCTGGTCATGTTTTAGTGGTCCATGGTCATGTTTTAGTGGTCCGTGGTCATGTTTCAGTGGTCCATGGTCATGTTTCAGTGGTCCCTGGTCATGTTTCTGTGGCCCATGGTCATGTTTCAATAGTCCATGGTCATGTTTTAGTGGTCCCTGGTCATGTTTTAGTGGTCCATGGTCATGTTTTAGTGGTCCCTGGTCATGTTTCAGTGGTCCATGGTCATGTTTCAGTGGTCCCTGGTCATGTTTCTGTGGCCCATGGTCATGTTTCAGTAGTTCATGGTCATGTTTTAGTGGTCCCTGGTCATGTTTTAGTGGTCCATGGTCATGTTTTAGTGGTCCCTGGTCATGTTTCAGTGGTCCATGGTCATGTTTCAGTGGTCCCTGGTCATGTTTCTGTGGCCCATGGTCATGTTTCAATAGTCCATGGTCATGTTTTAGTGGTCCCTGGTCATGTTTTAGTGGTCCATGGTCATGTTTTAGTGGTCCCTGGTCATGTTTCAGTGGTCCATGGTCATGTTTCTGTGGCCCATGGTCATGTTTCAGTAGTTCATGGTCATGTTTTAGTGGTCCCTGGTCATGTTTTAGTGGTCCATGGTCATGTTTTAGTGGTCACTGGTCATGTTTCAGTGGTCCCTGGTCATGTTTCAGTGGTCCCTGGTCATGTTTCAGTGGTCCATGGTCATGTTTCAGTGGTCCATGGTCATGTTTTAGTGGTCCATGGTCATGTTTCAGTGGTCCGTGATCATGTTTCATTGGTCCATGGTCATGTTTCATTGGTCCATGGTCATGTTTCAGTGGTCCATGGTCATGTTTTAGTGGTCCCTGGTCATGTTTCAGTGGTCCCTGGTCATGTTTCAGTGGTCCATGGTCATGTTTCAGTGGTCCATGGTCATGTTTTAGTGGTCCATGGTCATGTTTCAGTGGTCCGTGGTCATGTTTCATTGGTCCATGGTCATGGTTCATTGGTCCATGGTCATGTTTCAGTGGTCCATGGTCATTTTTCAGTGGTCCATGGTCATGTTTCAGTGGTCCATAGTCATGCTTCAGTGGTCCATGGTCATGTTTCAGTGGTCCATGGTCATGTTCCAGTGGTCCATGGTCATGTTTTAGTGGTCCATGGTCATGTTTCAGTGGTCCATGGTCATGTTTCAGTGGTCCATGGTCATGTTTCAGTGGTCCATGGTCATGATTTAGTGGTCCATGGTCATGTTTCAGTGGTCCATGGTCATGTTTCAGTGGTCCATTATCATGTTTCAGTGGTCCATGGTCATGTTTTAGTGGTCCATGGTCATGTTTCAGTGGTCCATGGTCATGTTTTAGTGGTCCCTGGTCATGTTTCAGTGGTCAATGGTCATGTTTCTGTGGTCCCTGGTCATGTTTCAGTAGTCCATGGTCATGTTTCTGTGGTCCATGGTCATGTTTTAGTGGTCCCTGGTCATGTTTCAGTAGTCCATGGTCATGTTTCTGTGGTCCATGGTCATGTTTCAGTAGTCCATGGTCATGTTTCTGTGGTCCATGGTCATGTTTCAGTGGTCCCTGGTCATGTTTCTGTGGCCCATGGTCATGTTTCAGTAGTCCATGCTCATGTTTCAGTGGTCCATGCTCATGTTTCAGTGGTCCATGGTCATGTTTTAGTGGTCCTTGGTCATGTTTCAGTGGTCCCTGGTCATGTTTAAGTGATCCATGCTCATGTTTCAGTGGTCCATGCTTATATTTCAGTGGTCCATGGTCATGTTTCAGTGGTCCATGCTTATATTTCAGTGGTCCATGGTCATGTTTCAGTGGTCCATGGTCATGTTTCAATGGTTCATGGTCATGTTTCAGTGGTGCATGGTCATGTTTTAGTGGTCCATGGTCTTGTTTTAGTGGTCCATGGTCATGTTTCAGTGGTCCATGGTCATGTTTCAGTGGTCTGTCTACTATTATACTATTATTATACTATTATTACAATACTAGTATACTATTATTACAATATAAAACAATACTATTATACTATTATTACAATACAATTACAATACTATTATTACAATATAAAACAATACCATTATACTATTACAATATAAAACAATACTATTATACTATCATTACAATACAATACAATACTAATATATATTTCTTTGTGACTTTGCTTCATTTATTGCTATTAAATATTTCATAACTTGTCAAAGGTTCTTAATTTTTATTCTCGCATATTCCATTTATCGCTATTAATGTCATGACTTGGTCCTTGGGTTTTGTTTTTCCGGAAGGCAACGGAAATTTGCCTCGGGCGAGACGGGAATGTAAGTACATGATTTATTAAATATTATCAAAAAAGAAAAAACTAAAGGTGCGCACAAGGCGGAAGTACAAACTTGACTAATGAAACAAATACTTGCACATGAACAAAAGTCGCTAACTGTGGCATGAATAGAAAAAACTTACTTGGACATGGCATGAAGTGCGCGGAGGTAAACAGAGTGTGACAGGCGTTGTGGCTTGGCCGGCCGAAAGACCAGTGGTGGTGGCCGAACCGGAGGTTGCGGCTTAGCAGGCCGAAAGACCGGTGGCGGCGGCCGGGCTGGCAGCTGTGGCTTGGCATGGTGATGCTGAGCCACCCCACCTGAAAAGTTCCCAGCCCTAGCCCCCCCCCCTCAAGGAGCGGATACCAGACGCGCTCCCTGCGGTCTGGAACCGTCTTTTGGGCCGGGTGGAGGGAGGTCAGGAGGGGGGCAGAATCCTCCCCATTAAATTGTCCAAAATATTTTTCTTTATCCCCCACCTGGGGTTGTGGGGGCGGGGCATGAAATCTGGATGGCTTAGTTTGGCACGATCTAATTTTCAAAAACATGTCTTGGTAGTGCTTTATCTTGTTCTTTGAGTCTTTTGTTGGAGGCGGGTGATCAAAAGAAAAAGCATTGAAAAAAAAATCCTGGTCTGTGACGTCATCAGGGCGAAGCCGGGCTGGCTGCTGCTTGCTTCCGCCCGGAGGGGGAGGGGCTTGTTGGAGCGGCGTGTCCTGCCGGCTCGCGGAAGTCTTTCCTCGTTCTTGGCGACGTTTCCGGGACGGGAGCGACGCGCCGATCGGCACCAGCTTGCCTCCATTCCCCCACATCATCCCCCTGCGCTCCCTGGGGGAAAAGCGCAGCGTCTCGGCCTCCATGGCGCGCAGCACCTCCCAAGAAGCCTCATCCAAACTGTCCAACTCGTCCAACTAACGTGCGGAAAAACTATCTTGCTGGCGACATAATGTCCCTGACACACTCTTTATTGTCACTCTGCATAATGCCATGTTCACAGTCCCATGCCAAGTAAGTTTTTGTTTCATTGTTCACAGTTTCTGCCTTTGTGCTATGGTCTTTTTGGTTTCATAGTTTGTTCTCCGCCACTGTGCGCGCTTTTCGTTTGTACTTTTTTGATAGTTTCAAGTCAGAAGAAGTCTCCCATCACCAGCCTGAATGATTACCGACCAGTGGCCCTCACTCCGGTAATCATGAAGTGCTTCGAGCGACTTGTTCTCCAGCACATCAAGGACCATATCCCTCCAGACTTCGACCCCCACCAGTTCGCATACCGGGCGAACAGGTCCACAGAGGACGCCATCGCTGTTGCTCTCCACTCTGCTCTGAACCACCTGGAGCAGCAGCAGAGCTACGTCCGGATGCTCTCTGTGGACTATAGCTCTACCTTCAATACAATAATCCCGGACAGACTCTGCAATAAACTGGACACTCTTGGCCTCCCCCCTCTCACAAACGCCTGGATAAGGGACTTCCTAACGGACCGACCCCAGAATGTGAGACTTGGCCCGCACCTCTCATCCTCCCGCACGCTGAGCATCGGCTCCCCACAGGGCTGTGTGCTGAGCCCCCTCCTCTACTGCCTTTACACCCATGACTGCAGTCCGGCCCACAGTGACAACCTTACCGTCAAGTTCGCCGACGATACCACAGTGGTCGGGCTCATCTCCAGGGGTGACGAGGCTGCCTACAGAGAGGAGGTCCTGAAGCTGACGGCCTGGTCTTCGGAGAACAACCTCGCTCTCAACACCAGCAAGACCAGAGAGATCATCGTCGACTTCAGGAGGAGCAGCACCGACCCTGCCCCCCTCTACATCAACGGCGAGCGTGTAGAGAGGGTCCACACCTTCAGGTACCTTGGAGTCCACATCTCTAATGACTTCTCCTGGACAGTCAACACCACATCAATCATCAAGAAGGCTCAGCAGCGGCTACACTTCCTTAGAGTCCTCGGGAAGTACAACCTGAAGCCTGACCTGCTGCTGACCTTCTACCGCTCGTCCATCGAGAGCCTGCTGACCTACTGTATTACGGTATGGTACGGCAGCTGCACTGCAGCAGACAGGGAGAGGCTGCAAAGAGTGGTCAAGACGGCACAGAAGATCATCGGCCGCCCTCTCCCCTCTCTGACGGACATCTACACCTCCCGCTGCCTCAACAGAGCCAGTGCCATCATCAAGGACAGCACCCACCCTGGCTCTGACCTGTTCCACCTGCTGCCCTCTGGGAAGCGCTACAGGTGCATTAAAACCAAAACAAACAGGCTAAAGAACAGCTTCTTCCCCAGGGCCATAACCATCCTGAACGGACTGCCCCATTGTCCCTCATAACTGCCTTCTCTTCGGTGCAATAACCCATTCCACCAACCACCCTGTTTTTGTTTTTGTTTTTTTCATGTATATACCGTATTTTCCGCACTATAAGGCGCACCTAAAAACCACAAATTTTCTCAAAAGCTGACAGTGCGCCTTATAACCCGGTGCGCTTTATTACGATTCATTTTCATAAAGTTTCGATCTCGCAACTTCGGTAAACAGCCGCCATCTTTTTTCCCGGTAGAACAGGAAGCGCTTCTTCTTCTACGCAAGCAACCGCCAAGGAAAGCACCCGCCCCCATAGAACAGGAAGCGCTTCTTCTTCTACTGTAAGCAACCACCCGCCCCCGGAAGAAGAAGAAAAAACGCGCGGATATCACCGTACGTTTCATTTCCTGTTTACATCTGTAAAGACCACAAAATGGCTCCTACTAAGCGACAAGGATCCGGTTCACAAAAAGACGCAATCTCTCCATCCGCACACGGATTACTACCGTATTTCACAGCAACTGATATTCCTGTGAACCGCACTGTGGAACGGGAGCACGTACGGTGAATATTCGCACCACAGGGAATGAGAAGTCATCCTTCACTGTGGTTCTAGCTTGCCATGCTAACTTCCACCCATGGTGATATTCAAAAGGAAGACCTTGCCAAAAGAGACCTTTCCAGCCGGCGTCATCATAAAAGCTAACTCGAAGGGATGGATGGATGAAGAAAAGATGAGCGAGTGGTTAAGGGAAGTTTACGCGAAGAGGCCGGGTGGCTTTTTTCACGCAGCTCCGTCCATGTTGATATACGACTCCATGCGCGCCCGCATCACAGATGGTGTCAAAAAACAAGTGAAGCACACAAATACAACACTCGCCGTCATTCCGGGTGGATTAACCAAAGAACTCCAACCGCTGGATATTGGTGTCAACAGGGCATTCAAATCACGACTGCGAACGGCGTGGGAACAATGGATGACCGAAGGCGAACACACCTTCACTTAGACAGGCAGACAGCGCCGGACGACATACGCCAACATTTGCCAGTGGATCGTAAATGCCTGGGCAGATATTTCGGTCACAACTGTGGTCCGAGCTTTCCGGAAGGCAGGATTCACGGAACTACTGGACAACAACAGCGACACTGACTCCGATGACTTCGACGAGACGGAACCGGCCATTTTGGATCCCACGCTTGCGCAACTTTTCAATTCGGACACCGAAGACGAAGAATTCGAAGGATTTACGAATGAAGAATAACTTCAGAAGGTGAGCGCTATGTTTATTTTGTGTGTTGTGACATTAACGTTCGAGCAACATTATGTTGCTATTGCTCTGCACCATTTTGAATTTTACTATGTTTGTGATTGCACATTTGCGTACATTTTGGGACAGAGTTGTTAGAACGCTGGTTTTCAATATATTATTAAAGTTTGACTGAACTATCTGACTGTTTTTTTGACATTCCCTTTAGCGCAGCGTAGGCGCGGCTTATAATCCGGGGCGGCTTATTGGTGGACAAAGTTATGAAATATGTAATTCATTGAAGGTGCGGCTAATAATCCGGTGCGCCTTATAGTGCGGAAAATACGGTATTCATTTCACACCATATTCATTGCACTTCTACATTTTTTATATTTTTATATATTTGCACATTGTTTTTCTAGCATGCACACATCGCACTGTATGGAATGGCCTCAATCTCGTTACCATGCGTAATGACAATAAAGCTGATTCTGATTCTGATTCTGATGTACTTACATTCCCATCTCGCCCGAGCCAACTTTCCGTTGCCTTCCGGAAAAACAAAACCCAAGGACCAAGTCATGACAATTAACACTATTATTCTCGCTATTTATCATTTTGTTTATATTCTTATCTATATTTTAGTTTTTATATATATTTTGAATGCAATGTTTTATATTGTTTTTTAATAATAATAATAATAATAATTATTATTATTACTTATTATTATTATTATTACTTATAATAATAATTAATAATTATTATTATTATTAATAATAATAATAATAATAATTATTATTATTATTACTGTGCATTTATGATCCTAATGAAGTATTTGTCGATGCATGTTGTGAGAAGTGCAGCACTCCTAAAGATGTCACTTCTGCAGAGGAGCATCTCTGAGAACTCCCTGGTGGCCATGGACTTCTCGGGCCAACACAGTCGTGTGATTGAGAAGCCCTCGGAAGTCCTGTCTGCGGCTGTGGAGGAAGGCCTGGCCTGGCGGGTGAGTCCTGAAACACCCAAGGTCAGCGGTGACAAGATATCCAGTCTCGATTGTGTTTTAGAGGAAGAGCTGCCAGCGTCTGAGTGCCCACGGGAGTCCGTCTGCGTCCCAGAGCTCCGTCTGCTCTCTAGGTGCCACTCTTGTCTGCTCCATGTCAACAACACCCGTCCCAAAGTGAAAGCACTGACTCGTTACGTGTATCAGCTCTACATTTAGCGCAGCCTTGGTTCTACGGCCGAATGTCCCGGGATGAAGCTCAGCTCCTCATCACCCAGCAGGGTCCTGTGGACGGGTAGGGGGCGCTGTTGCATGACATCACAACATGACCTAAAACAGACGTGCAAAGGTCTCTTGAGAATAATAACAATCCATCCATTTTCTACCGCTTGGGGTTCTTAACTTTTTTGACCTCGGTTCAGCCTGGGGCCCACTCAAATCCAGTTGTGCGTTTCCTACCTAGGCCTTCAGTGATGTTCTACCTAGTCCGACTTCAATAAACACCCCTCGAAATACCATCATTTATGTCACCCCATGACTGGAGAAATACTACACAGAAACACAACAAAAACGGTTTTAAAAATCAATAAACCCGCATCAGCATTTTAAAACATATCTCACGTGGTACTGTCAAGATTAAATGATTGTAAAAAACATATTAAATGTGGAAAAATAAATAAATAAAATATATAGTTAAAAAATTGAGAACCGATGATTTCTCCGCTGGCCGGGTACGGGTATGGCCCCAGTGCCACTTCCTGCTTTTCGCAATTTAAAAATTTGTGATTGGGTACTCGCTTAGGAAAATCCAATCGCAGTCACGTTTAACATAAGGCTACCTAGATGGGCTACTGTCCAACAACTCGTCATCCGATTGGCTATCGCAGACTGTCTTATCAACCGGCAGACTGATTAGCACTCCAACAAGTCAATAACATCAACAGAGCTCACCTCTGTGCATTTACGCACAGCATAAAATGTTTGGCGGACAAAATGAGACTGTCTTTCTGTGGCAGCGTGGGAGAAAGTTGTACATGTAAACAAACTACGGTGAGTTCAAGGATCGCTGAAATTAGTAGGACAGAACGGTGCTTGACGACTACTCTCATCATTGAAGCATGTTTAGTACAAACAGTGGGATTTCTAGCAATTAGGAAGGACTTGGAGAAGGCATTCGACCGTGTCCCTCGGGAAGTCCTGTGGGGAGTGCTCAGAGAGTATGGGGTATCGGACTGTCTGATTGTGGCGGTCCGCTCCCTGTATGATCAGTGTCAGAGCTTGGTCCGCATTGCCGGCAGTAAGTCGGACACGTTTCCAGTGAGGGTTGGACTCCGCCAAGGCTGCCCTTTGTCACCCATTCTGTTCTGAACTTTTATGGACAGAATTTCTAGGCGCAGTCAAGGCGTTGGTTGAGGGGATCCGGTTTGGTAGCTGCAGGATTAGGTCTCTGCTTTTTGCAGATGATGTGGTCCTGTTGGCTTCATCTGGCCAGGATCTTCAGCTTTCCCTGGATCTGTTCGCAGCTTAGTGTGAAGCGACTGGGATGAGAATCAGCACCTCCAATTCCGAGTCCATGGTTCTCGCCCGGAAAAGGGTGGAGTGCCATCTCCGGGTTGGGAAGGAGACCCTGCCCCAAGTGGAGGAGTTCAAGTACCTCGGAGTCTTGTTCACGAGTGAGGGAAGAGTGGATGGTGAGATCGACAGGCGGATCGGTGCGGCGTCTTCAGTAATGCGGACGCTGTATCGATCCGTTGTGGCGAAGAAGGAGCTGAGCCGGAAGGCAAAGCTCTCAATTTACCGGTCGATCTACGTTCCCATCCTCACCTATGGTCATGAGCTTTGGGTTATGACCGAAAGGACAAGATCACGGGTACAAGCGGCCCAAATGAGTTTCCTCCGCCGGGTGGCGGGTCTCTCCCTTAGAGATAGGGTGAGAAGCTCTGCCATCCGGAGCTCAAAGTAAAGCCGCTGCTCCTCCACATGGAGAGGAGCCAGATGAGGTGGTTCGGGCATCTGGCCAGGATGCCACCCGAACGCCTCCCTAGGGAGGCGTTTCGGGCACGTCCGGCCGGTAGGAGGCCACGGGGAAGACCCAGGACACGTTGGGAAGACTATGTCTTCCGGCTGGCCTGGGAACGCCTCGGGATCCCCCAGGAAGGGCTTGACGAAGTGGCTGGGGAGAGGAAAGTCTGGACTTCCCTGCTTGGGCTACTGCCCCCGCAACCCAACCTCGAATAAGCGGAAGTAGATGGATGGATGGATGGATAGGAAGGTTTGTGTTCTCCTACAGAAACCATAGTAAAACAAAAAATACGCTTTTTTTCCCCATCTTTTTCCATTTTCACACATCTCTAAAAGAGGTCCAAGGAGCCACTAGGGCGGTGCTGACCCAAACCAAACCCCCTAACCCTACGGTTCAGAAACAGTAAAAGGAAAACGTGAAACGTCAACATATATTTGTCTTTTCTTACCTTACCTTTCTTCTATCCTAAAGTGACGTTTGTGTCCAGCGAACGTGAATGGTTTTATTTTGGGTGTGTAGCTAGCCGAGCCATCCATACACGTTTCTCATATCAATCACTGCAAAAATGTATTTTATCTCAACATTTATGATGTCGACCCCGAGAGGGACAAGCGTTAGAAAATGGATTTAAATTAAAATTAAAAAATAGACATTTCCTGAGCTTACAGTATGCTAAGATCAGGGGGCCCCCTAGTGGTTGTGGCCCTAAACAACCACATAGACTCTAATAAAAATTTATAATGCATCTGAGATAGGCTCCAGCACCCCCCGCGACCCCAAAAGGGATAAACGGTAGAAAAATGGATGGATGGGATAGAGTAGACAGCACACTTCTCCAACACTGCAGTAGCAATAAAACACCACCAGATGGCAGTGCTCCTTAGTGAATAACCCAGTTAATGACATGTCTGCTTGTAATCATTCAAAAATATTATTTTTTGGTGATGAAAATACGTGATTTCAATCATTTATGTTTTGTTT
Source organism: Nerophis lumbriciformis (assembly GCF_033978685.3). NCBI lineage: Eukaryota > Metazoa > Chordata > Actinopteri > Syngnathiformes > Syngnathidae > Nerophis > Nerophis lumbriciformis. The sequence goes on from NC_084560.2 coordinate 4,279,223, forward strand.
AAAGGTTGTTTCTTGTGAGGGAAAGCCAAAGCAAGCCCAAGACCTTCGTGCTGTCGCTGTGCCACATGCAGAAAGTCAAACACTTCCAAATATTACCGGTGAGTGAGCACCTTAAACACAATAAAAGTCATTATCTCTTATTCTGAAGGCCGGCCTTTAGCAAGTCCGTCAGGATTTATTCGTGGGCGTGGGTCAGACGGAGGTCGGTGTGAATGACTCGTCATTAGAGCGTCTTGCAATATTCATTCCGGCAATAAATTGAAGCTGAGAGTGAAATTGGTATCGCTCACATTTTCCAAATCGTCGTAACAAAATGGGCAAATTAAACTATCAATTGTCACAATATTGATTTAATGAGAAACATATTTTCAAAAGAATGCAGAGGTAGTTTAATAGCATTGTAGTATATGCCAAAATGTATTTTGATACTGTTCGGTACTTTTCTAAATAAAGGGGACCACCAAAAAATTTAATTATTGTCTTTATTGTAACAAAAAATGTTAGTGTACATGAAACATATGTTTATTATTGTAATTTAGCCCTTAAATAAAATAATGAACATACTAGACAACTTGTCTTTTAGTAGTAATAATAATAACAATAATAATAATAATAGATTGTATTTGTAAAAAAGCACTTTACATTGAGCAAACAACTTCAAAGTGCTACACTGTATTAAAAAAAAAAAAAAAAAAAAAAAAAAAAGATAATAAAAAAAATACATAAATAAAACTAGAACAGCCTAATAGCTAGAACTAGTATGCACACATAAAAAAAGGCTTTTTTTTTTTTTTTTTTTTAAAGAAGGGTTTTTAAGCCTTTTTTAAAAGCATCCACAGTCTGTGGTTACCTCAGGTGGTCAGGGAGAACGTTCCACAGACTGGGAGCAGTGGAGCATTAAACAAACAAAGACTTGTAATTAGTCTGCAGACGTATGCAGTAACATATTGTGTCATTTATACACCTATTATTTTGTACACATTATGAGGGACAAACTGTAAAAATGGATTATTAATCTATTTGTTCATTTACTGTTAATATCTGCTTATTTTCTCTTTTAACATGTTCTATCTACACTTCTGTTCAAATGTAATAATCACTTATTCTTCTCTTCTTTGATACTTTACATTAGTTTTGGACGATACCACACATTTAGGTATCGATCCGATACCAAGTAGTTACAGGATCATACAATAAAATATAATGCCTAATAAACCAATACTGATATAAAGGGTAGGTGTCGCCCTGTTTTCTGTTTTAACATGTTCTATCTACACTTCTGTTCAAATGTAATAATCACTTATTCTTCTCTTCTTTGATACTTTACATTAGTTTTGGACGATACACATTTAGGTATCGATCCGATACCAAGAAGTTACAGGATCATACAATAAAATATAATGCCTAATAAACCAATACTGATATAACGGGTAGGTGTCGCGCTGTTTTCTGTTTTAACATGTTCTATCTACACTTCTGTTCAAATGTAATAATCACTTATTCTTCTCTTCTTTGATACTTTACATTAGTTTTGGACGATACCACACATTTAGGTATCGATCCGATACCAAGTAGTTACAGGATCATACAATACAATATAATACCTAATAAACCAATACTGATATAAAGGGTAGGTGTCACGCTGTTTTCTGTTTTTAACATGTTCTATCTACACTTCTGTTAAAATGAAATAATCACTTATTCTTCTCTTCTTTAATACTTTACATTAGTTTTGGACGATACCACACATTTAGGTATCGATCCGATACCAAGTAGTTACAGGATCATACAATAAATTATAATACCTAATTAAAGCTGCAAGCAGCGATGGACGGGACCGACTTTGACGGCTCATAAAATCCAAACCGGAGCAGAAATCAAAACTCTTTCATCAACTTTTAATCAGAAGGGTTCAATCTCTCTCCTGTGCTAGTTTGAAGCCGACACGACAAACGCGCTCAGTGACTGTTTTGACCCAACTTTTATTTTGAAGGGGGAATTGCAAACTTCCTGTTGATTTTTGCTCGGGGTTGTCAGTGTATGAAATATAGGTCTAAGTGAGACCTACAGAGAGGTTTTTGTTTCATGTCCCTACGACATTCCTACTGGAAGTTACAAGCAGTTTTGTCTGTGTTTTCTTCCTAGGAGCAGTTTTGTCTGTGTTTTTTTCCTAGGGGGCGCTAGAGCGCAATTTTGAGTTTTGGGGTTTGGTTTTTTGATTAGATCGCAATGTTCGCCAGTCCTGATGTGTGTGTCCAGTTTGGTGAGTTTTGAAGCATGTTAAGGGGGTCAAATTACAGCTCAAAGAGGCGGCGGTATAATAATGAAGAAAGAAAGAATACAACACTAGAAATTCAATAGGGTCCTCTGTCCCAAAGGGACATTCGGTCCCTAATAAACCAATACTAATATAAAGGGTAGGTGTCACACTGTTTTCTGTTTTAACATGTTCTATCTACACTTCTGTTAAAATGTAATAATCACTTATTCGTCTCTTCTTTGATACTTTACATTAGTTTTGGACGATACCACACATTTAGGTATCGATCCGATACCAAGTAGTTACAGGATCATACAATAAATTATAATACCTAATTAAAGCTGCAAGCAGCGATGCACGGGACCGACTTTGACGGCTCATAAAATCCAAACCGGAGCAGAAATCAAAACTCTTTCATCAACTTTTAATCAGAAGGGTTCAGTCTCTCTCCTGTGCTAGTTTGAAGCCGACACGACAAACGCGCTCAGAGGAGATAATGTTTGAAAAAAGGTGACTGTTTTGACCCAACTTTTATTTTGAAGGGGGAATTGCAAACTTCCTGTTGATTTTTGCTCGGGGTTGTCAGTGTATGAAATATAGGTCTAAGTGAGACCTACAGAGAGGTTTTTGTTTCATGTCCCTACGACATTCCTACTGGAAGTTACAAGCAGTTTTGTCTGTGTTTTCTTCCTAGGGGGCGCTAGAGCGCAATTTTGAGTTTTGGGGTTTGGTTTTTTGATTAGATCGCAATAAATAAATAAATAAATAAACCAATACTGATATAAAGGGTAGGTGTCGCGCTGTTTTCTGTTTTAACATGTTCTATCTACACTTCTGTTCAAATGTAATAATCACTTGATCTTTTCTTCTTTGATACTTGACATTAGTTTTGGACGATACCACACATTTAGGTATCGATCCGATACCAAGTAGTTACAGGATCATACATTGGTCTTATTCAAAGTAGTACCGAATATTATTCATTAGTACCGCGGTACTATACTAGTACCTGTACAACCCTATACCATTGACAAGTTGGCAAATACATCATTTGACGATTCTTAACCCCGACTGAGCCAATCAAATGGTCAGTAATCAGTATCGACCTACTTTCGTGAAAACGTACATGTGATCGCTACAGATCTATATCCTTAAGACTTTACCGATACCAATATCGATATTTCTACCAGTTTTAATGGGCACTCTTATTGGTGTAAACAATTACCATTTTGTATTAGCACAGATACTTTTCTGTGGTGTTGCTTCCTTATTTGTCATTATTCCAAGTCTTTTTTTTTTATTTTTACGTCGCACCTACAAAGTAAGTGAATTCAACAGCCTGTCGTAATTACGGGTTAGGGTCCTTTGAATGAAGAAATAAAAAATACCAATAGCTGTAACATGTGTCCTTCTGTACCAACCCAATTAGGAACAGGTACCAACAAATACCGGTACTAAGTATACATCCCGAGTTATCGCAGTTGCTGATTCGTGGCTTTTAATCTTAATCCCCTCTGGTTGACACCGGATTTGTTTTCAGTCTCCCGGCTAACAAACGAGCAGCTATTTATGTGCCCCCCATACTCTGTGTGCCGCCACTCCTCCTTAGTTAATTACCATCCAAAAACGACGGAATTTTAAATATCTTAAGTATTACCATAAAGTATCATTATCAAGTAATGTTAACGCTGGGAGATGAGACTAAACATGTTACACACCGAGAGCAGGCATGCTAATAACCAAGCTAACCGCTAAGATAGCTTGAAACAACATGAGAAAGTAGAAGTATTTATTCAGGTTAAAGCAGGAAGGAGCTACTCGGCATGTCCACAACACCCGTGAAGTTGTCACGTTGTGTAAATGGTAAATAAAAAGAGAATACAACAAATCCTTTTCAACTTATATTCAGTTGAATAGACTGCAACGACAAGATATTTCATGTTAGAACCGGTAAACTTTGTTATTTTTTTGCAAATATTAGCTCATTTGGAATTTGACAACCAGGACCAGCGTGTGACAACCAGGACCATACTTTGACAACCAGGACCATACTTTGACAACCAGGAACATGTTTTGACAACCAGGACCAAGGGTGTGACAACCAGGACCATACTTTGACAACCAGGACCAGGGTGTGACAACCAGGATCATACTTTGACAACCAGGACCAGACTTTGACAACCAGGACCAGACTTTGACAACCAGGACCAGGGTGTGACAACCAGGACCAACGTGTGACAACCAGGACCATACTTTGACAACCAGGACCAAGGGTGTGACAACCAGGACCATACTTTGACAACCAGGACCAGACTTTGACAACCAGGACCATACTTTGACAACCAGGACCAGACTTTGACAACCAGGACCATACTTTGACAACCAGGACCATACTTTGACAACCAGGAACATGTTTTGACAACCAGGACCAAGGGTGTGACAACCAGGACCATACTTTGACAACCAGGACCAGGGTGTGACAACCAGGATCATACTTTGACAACCAGGACCAGGGTGTGACAACCAGGATCATACTTTGACAACCAGGACCAAGGGTGTGACAACCAGGACCATACTTTGACAACCAGGACCAGGGTGTGACAACCAGGATCATACTTTGACAACCAGGACCAGACTTTGACAACCAGGACCAGACTTTGACAACCAGGACCAGGGTGTGACAACCAGGACCAGCGTGTGACAACCAGGACCATACTTTGACAACCAGGACCAAGGGTGTGACAACCAGGACCATACTTTGACAACCAGGACCAGACTTTGACAACCAGGACCATACTTTGACAACCAGGACCAGACTTTGACAACCAGGACCAGACTTTGACAACCAGGACCAGACTTTAACAACCAGGACCAGACTTTGACAACCAGGACCAAGGGTGTGACAACCAGGACCATACTTTGACAACCAGGACCAGACTTTAACAACCAGGACCAGACTTTGACAACCAGGACCAGACTTTGACAACCAGGACCAGACTTTAACAACCAGGACCAGACTTTGACAACCAGGACCAAGGGTGTGACAACCAGGACCATACTTTGACAACCAGGACCAGGGTGTGACAACCAGGATCATACTTTGACAACCAGGACCATACTTTGACAACCAGGACCATACTTTGACAACAAGGACCACCGTGTGACAACCAGGACCATACTTTGACAACCAGGACCAGACTTTGACAACCAGGACCAGACTTTGACAACCAGGACCAGCGTGTGACAACCAGGACCAAGGGTGTGACAACCAGGACCATACTTTGACAACCAGGACCAGACTTTGACAACCAGGACCAGCGTTTGACAACCAGGACCGTAGTTTGACAACAAGGACCGTACTTTGACAACCAGGACCAGACTTTGACAACCAGGACCAGCGTGTGACAACCAGGACCAAGGGTGTGACAACCAGGACCATACTTTGACAACCAGGACCAGACTTTGACAACTAGGACCAGCGTGTGACAACCAGGACCAAGGGTGTGACAACCAGGACCATACTTTGACAACCAGGACAATACTTTGACAACCAGGACCAGCGTTTGACAACCAGGACCGTAGTTTGACAACAAGGACCGTACTTTGACAACCAGGACCAGACTTTGACAACCAGGACCAGCGTGTGACAACCAGGACCAAGGGTGTGACAACCAGGACCATACTTTGACAACCAGGACCAGACTTTGACAACTAGGACCAGCGTGTGACAACCAGGACCAAGGGTGTGACAACCAGGACCATACTTTGACAACCAGGACAATACTTTGACAACCAGGACCAGCGTTTGACAACCAGGACCGTAGTTTGACAACAAGGACCGTACTTTGACAACCAGGACCAGACTTTGACAACCAGGACCAGCGTGTGACAACCAGGACCAAGGGTGTGACAACCAGGACCAGACTTTGACAACTAGGACCAGCGTGTGACAACCAGGACCATACTTTGACAACCAGGACAATACTTTGACAACCAGGACCAGCGTTTGACAACCAGGACCGTAGTTTGACAACAAGGACCGTACTTAGACAACCAGGACCAGACTTTGACAACCAGGACCAGCGTGTGACAACCAGGACCAAGGGTGTGACAACCAGGACCATACTTTGACAACCAGGACCATACTTTGACAACCAGGACCAGCGTTTGACAACCAGGACCGTAGTTTGACAACAAGGACCATTCTTTGACAACCAGGACCATACTTTGACAACCAGGACCACCGTGTGACAACCAGCACCACCATGTGACAATCAGGACCACCATGTGACAACCAGGACCACACTTTGACAACCAGGAACACACTTTGACAACCAGGACCAGACTTTGACAACCAGGACCAGCATGTGACAACCAGGACCATACTTTGACAACCAGGACCGTAGTTTGACAACAAGGACCATTCTTTGACAACCAGGACCATACTTTGACAACCAGGACCACCGTGTGACAACCAGCACCACCATGTGACAATCAGGACCACCATGTGACAACCAGGACCACACTTTGACAACCAGGAACACAATTTGACAACCAGGACCAGACTTTGACAACCAGGACCAGCATGTGACAACCAGGACCATACTTTGACAACAAGGACCAACGTGTGACAACCAGGACCATACTTTGACAACCAGGACCATACTTTGACAACCAGGACCATACTTTGACAACAAGGACCACCGTGTGACAACCAGGACCATACTTTGACAACCAGGACCATACTTTGACAACCAGGACCAGACTTTGACAACCAGGACCAGCGTGTGACAACCAGGACCAAGGGTGTGACAACCAGGACCATATTTTGACAACCAGGACCAGACTTTGACAACCAGGACCAGACTGGTCCTAATATTGACAACCAATATTAGCTCATTTGGAATTCGATGCCTGCGACGTGTTTCAAAAAAGCTGGCACAAGTGGCAAAAAAGAGTGAGGAAGTTGAGGAATGCTCATCAAAGACTTATTTGGAACATCCCACCGGTGAACAGGCTAATTGGGAACAGGTGGGTGCCATGATTGGGTATAAAAGCAGCTTCCATGAAATGCTCAGTCGTTCACAAACAAGGACGGGGCGAGGGTCACCACTTTGTCAACAAATGCCTGAGCAGATTGTTTAAGAACAACATCTCTCAAGCGGCTATTGCAAGGAATTTAGGGATTTCGCCATCTACGCTCCGTAATATCATCGAACGGTTCAGAGAATCTGGAGAAATCACTGCACGAAAGCCATGATATTACGCACCTTGGATCCCTCAAAAAAAAAGCCACATCAGTGTGTAAAGGATATCACCACATGGGCTCAGGAACACTTCTGAAAACCACTGTCAGTAATTACAGTTGGTCGCTACATCTGTAAGTGCAAGTTAAAACTCTACTACGCAAAAGCCACATATATTTATCAACAACACCCAGAAACGACACGCCAAAAAAATTAAGTTTTTTTTTAGTGTGAACATGAAATGTCTTGTTTTTGCAGACTATTCAATTGAATATAAGTTGAAAATGATTTGTTGTATTCTCTTTTTATTTACCATTTACACAAGGGTTTTAGGTTGTGTAAGAGGAGGGTGGATCCATCCATACATCGAAGGTGTGGATAAACAAGTCAGGTCACTAGATTTATTTCATCAAAATCACTTCTGTTGTTGTTTTTGTAAACGTTGACACGCCCAGGCACTAATTGTCTGGAAAAAGGAGGACTTTGAGGGCAAAAAGCAAAGTTTTTAAAAGAGTCATAAAATGTACTAGTTTTATTATTGGCTACATGTCCATAGCACCATGTGAGAGACAGCACCCTCTGGTGGCCACATGGAGTAAAGGTGACCCTCTGTATGAGTCCCGTGGTGGACGTCAACCGTCTGGGTCTGGTGCTGGTTCTCATCTCCATCTTGTACCACACTGCAGGTCCAGGACGAAGGGGACTCGGTCCACAGTCTGGACGATGGTCACACGCGCTTCTTGGACTTGATTCAGCTGGTGGACTTCTACCAGCTCAACCGGGGTGTGCTGCCCTGCAAACTCAAACACCACTGTACCAGGACCACCTTGTGACGACCAGGACCACCTTGTGACAACCAGGGCCATACTTTGACAACCAGGACCACTGTGTGACAACCGGGGCCAGACTTTGACAACCAGGACCAGCGTGTGACAACCAGGACCATACTTTGACAACAAGGACCAGACTTTGACAACAAGGACCAGACTTTGACAACCAGGATTACACTTTGACAATCAGGACTACCTTGTGACAACCAGGACCGTACTTTGACAACCAGGACCATACTTTGACAACAAGGACCACCGTGTGACAACCAGGGCCGTACTTTGACAACCAGGACCACTGTGTGACAACCGGGACCAGACTTTGACAACCAGGACCAGCGTGTGACAACCAGGACCATACTTTGACAACAAGGACCACCGTGTGACAACCAGGGCCGTACTTTGACAACCAGGACCACTGTGTGACAACCGGGACCAGACTTTGACAACCAGGACCAGCGTGTGACAACCAGGACCATACTTTGACAACAAGGACCACCTTGTGACAACCAGGGCCGTACTTTGACAACCAGGACCACTGTGTGACAACCGGGACCAGACTTTGACAATCAGGACCAGCGTGTGACAACCAGGACCATACTTTGACAACAAGGACCAGACTTTGACAACAAGGACCAGACTTTGACAACCAGGATTACACTTTGACAATCAGGACTACCTTGTGACAACCAGGACCGTACTTTGACAACCAGGACCATACTTTGACAACCAGGACCAGCGTGTGACAACCAGGACCAGACTTTGACAACCAGGACCATACTTTGACAACCAGGATCTTACTTTGACAACAAGGACCACCGTGTGACAACCAGGACCATACTTTGACAACCAGGACCAGACTTTGACAACCAGGACCAGACTTTGACAACCAGGACCAGACTTTGACAACCAGGACCAGCGTGTGACAACCAGGACCAAGGGTGTGACAACCAGGACCATACTTTGACAACCAGGACCAGACTTTGACAACCAGGACCAGCGTGTGACAACCAGGACCAAGGGTGTGACAACAAGGACCATACTTTGACAACCAGGACCAGCGTGTGACAACCAGGACCATACTTTGACAACCAGGACCATACTTTGACAACGAGGACCAGCGTGTGACAACCAGGACCATACTTTGACAACCAGGACCAGACTTTGACAACCAGAACCATACTTTGACAACCAGGACCATACTTTGACAACAAGGACCACCGTGTGACAACCAGGACCATACTTTGACAACCAGGACCAGACTTTGACAACCAGGACCAGCGTGTGACAACCAGGACCAAGGGTGTGACAACCAGGACCATATTTTGACAACCAGGACCAGACTTTGACAACCAGGACCAGCGTGTGACAACCAGGACCAAGGGTGTGACAACCAGGACCATACTTTGACAACCAGGACCATACTTTGACAACCAGGACCAGCGTTTGCTAACCAGGACCGTAATTTGACAACAAGGACCGTACTTTGACAACCAGGACAATACTTTGACAACCAGGACCACCGTGTGACAACCAGCACCACCATGTGACAATCAGGACCACCATGTGACAACCAGGACCACACTTTGACAACCAGGAACACACTTTGACAACCAGGACCAGACTTTGACAACCAGGACCAGCATGTGACAACCAGGACCATACTTTGACAACCAGGACCAGCGTGTGACAACCAGGACCAGACTTTGACAACCAGGACCATACTTTGACAACCAGGACCATACTTTGACAACGAGGACCACCGTGTGACAACCAGGACCATACTTTGACAACCAGGACCAGACTTTGACAACCAGGACCAGCGTGTGACAACCAGGACCAAGGGTGTGACAACCAGGACCATATTTTGACAACCAGGACCAGACTTTGACAACCAGGACCAGCGTGTGACAACCAGGACCAAGGGTGTGACAACCAGGACCATACTTTGACAACCAGGACCAGACTTTGACAACCAGGACCAGCGTGTGACAACCAGGACCAAGGGTGTGACAACCAGGACCATACTTTGACAACCAGGACCATACTTTGACAACCAGGACCAGCGTTTGACAACCAGGACCGTAATTTGACAACAAGGACCGTACTTTGACAACCAGGACAATACTTTGACAACCAGGACAATACTTTGACAACCAGGACCACCGTGTGACAACCAGCACCACCATGTGACAATCAGGACCACCATGTGACAACCAGGACCACACTTTGACAACCAGGAACACACTTTGACAACCAGGACCAGACTTTGACAACCAGGACCAGCGTGTGACAACCAGGACCAAGGGTGTGACAACCAGGACCATATTTTGACAACCAGGACCAGACTTTGACAACCAGGACCAGCGTGTGACAACCAGGACCAAGGGTGTGACAACCAGGACCATACTTTGACAACCAGGACCAGACTTTGACAACCAGGACCAGCGTGTGACAACCAGGACCAAGGGTGTGACAACAAGAACCATACTTTGACAACCAGGACCATACTTTGACAACCAGGACCAGCGTTTGACAACCAGGACCGTAGTTTGACAACAAGGACCGTACTTTGACAACCAGGACCATACTTTGACAACCAGGACCACCGTGTGACAACCAGCACCACCATGTGACAATCAGGACCACCATGTGACAACCAGGACCACACTTTGACAACCAGGAACACACTTTGACAACCAGGACCAGACTTTGACAACCAGGACCAGCATGTGACAACCAGGACCATACTTTGACAACAAGGACCACCGTGTGACAACCAGGACCATACTTTGACAACCAGGACCAGTGTGTGACAACCAGGACCAGACTTTGACAACCAGGACCAGCGTGTGACAACCAGGACCAGACTTTGACAACCAGGACCATACTTTGACAACCAGGACCATACTTTGACAACAAGGACCACCGTGTGACAACCAGGACCATACTTTGACAACCAGGACCAGACTTTGACAACCAGGACCAGACTTTGACAACCAGGACCAGCGTGTGACAACCAGGACCAAGGGTGTGACAACCAGGACCATACTTTGACAACCAGGACCAGACTTTGACAACCAGGACCAGCGTGTGACAACCAGGACCAAGGGTGTGACAACCAGGACCATACTTTGACAACCAGGACCAGGGTGTGACAACCAGGACCAGCGTGTGACAACCAGGACCAAGGGTGTGACAACCAGGACCATACTTTGACAACCAGGACCAGACTTTGACAACCAGGACCAGCGTGTGACAACCAGGACCAAGGGTGTGACAACCAGGACCATACTTTGACAACCAGGACCAGCGTTTGACAACCAGGACCGTAGTTTGACAACAAGGACCGTACTTTGACAACCAGGACCATACTTTGACAACCAGGACCAGACTTTGACAACCAGGACCAGCGTGTGACAACCAGGACCAAGGGTGTGACAACCAGGACCATACTTTGACAACCAGGACCAGACTTTGACAACCAGGACCAGCGTGTGACAACCAGGACCAAGGGTGTGACAACCAGGACCATACTTTGACAACCAGGACCATACTTTGACAACCAGGACCAGCGTTTGACAACCAGGACCGTAGTTTGACAACAAGGACCGTACTTTGACAACCAGGACCATACTTTGACAACCAGGACCACCGTGTGACAACCAGCACCACCATGTGACAATCAGGACCACCATGTGACAACCAGGACCACACTTTGACAACCAGGAACACACTTTGACAACCAGGACCAGACTTTGACAACCAGGACCAGCATGTGACAACCAGGACCATACTTTGACAACAAGGACCAACGTGTGACAACCAGGACCATACTTTGACAACCAGGACCAGCATGTGACAACCAGGACCATACTTTGACAACTAGGACCATACTGTGACAACCAGGAACATACTTTGACAACCAGGACCAAGGGTGTGACAACCAGGACCATACTTTGACAACCAGGACCAAGGGTGTGACAACCAGGACCATACTTTGACAACCAGGACCAGACTTTGACAACCAGGACCAGACTTTGACAACCAGGACCATACTTTGACAACCAGGACCAGACTTTGACAACCAGGACCAGGGTGTGACAACCAGGACCAGCGTGTGACAACCAGGACCATACTTTGACAACCAGGACCATACTTTGACAACCAGGACCAGACTTTGACAACCAGGACCAGACTTTGACAACCAGGACCAGACTTTAACAACCAGGACCAGACTTTGACAACCAGGACCATACTTTGACAACCAGGACTAGATTTTGACAACCAGGACCATACTTTGACAACCAGGACCAGACTTTGACAACCAGGACCATACTTTCACAACCAGGACCAAGGGTGTGACAACCAGGACCAGAATTTGACAACCAGGACCAGACTTTGACAACCAGGATCAGGGTGTGACAACCAGGACCAGCGTGTGACAACCAGGACCATACTTTGACAACCAGGACCATACTTTGACAACAAGGACCACCGTGTGACAACCAGGACCATACTTTGACAACCAGGACCATACTGTGACAACCAGGAACATACTTTGACAACCAGGACCAAGGGTGTGACAACCAGGACCATACTTTGACAACCAGGACCAAGGGTGTGACAACCAGGACCATACTTTGACAACCAGGACCAGGGTGTGACAACCAGGATCATACTTTGACAACCAGGACCATACTTTGACAACCAGGACCAGACTTTGACAACCAGGACCAGGGTGTGACAACCAGGACCAGCGTGTGACAACCAGGACCATACTTTGACAACCAGGACCAGACTTTGACAACCAGGACCGGACTTTGACAACCAGGACCAGACTTTAACAACCAGGACCAGACTTTGACAACCAGGACCATACTTTGACAACCAGGACCATACTTTGACAACCAGGACCAGACTTTGACAACCAGGACCAGACTTTAACAACCAGGACCAGACTTTGACAACCAGGACCATACTTTGACAACCAGGACTAGATTTTGACAACCAGGACCATACTTTGACAACCAGGACCAGACTTTGACAACCAGGACCATACTTTCACAACCAGGACCAAGGGTGTTACAACTAGGACCAGAATTTGACAACCAGGACCAGACTTTGACAACCAGGATCAGGGTGTGACAACCAGGACTAAGGGTGTGACAACCAGGACCATACTTTGACAACCAGGACCAAGGGTGTGACAACCAGGACCAGACTTTGACAACCAGGACCAGACTTTGACAACCAGGACCGTACTTTCACAACCAGGACCAAGGGTGTGACAACCAGGACCAGACTTTGACAACCAGGACCACCAGCATGTGACAACCAGGACCAGCAGAGCCTCACAGGATCAAGACTACTCTAGAAGAGATCAAAGTGTACATCACATGAATGTAGTTGATCAGTTTTAGTCCAGGTCAGTATTTGGGATTACTTGGAGAGGTTTTAAAATGTTTTATTTGAACACTTTTATTTCTTCTAAACTACAAGCAGTATGATATCATTCATGGAATCTCCTTTATTTGTTCTGGATCATCTGGTCATCTCCTGCTGACTTCATAAAGTCTTTTTGTGTGAATATGTCTCTTTTTAGAGGAACTAATTATCTTCATATAGACTCTGATACTGGGTCCATCAGACAATCTGATACTGTGTCTATCAGACAATCTGATACTGTGTCCATCAGACAATCTGATACTGTGTCTATCAGAAAATCAGATACTGTGTCTAATAGACAATCAGATATTGTCTATTAGACAATCTGATACTGTGTCTATCAGACAATCTGATACTTTGTCTATCAGACAATCTGATACTGTTTCTATCAGCCAATCTGATACTGTTTCTATCAGACAATCTGATACTGTGTCTATCAGCCAATCTGATACTGTTTCTATCAGACACGCTGCTACTGTGTCAATCAGACAATCTGATGCTGTGTCTATCAGACAATCTGATACTGTGTCCATCAGACAATCTGATACTGTGTCTATCAGACAATCTGATACTGTCTATTAGACAATCTGATACCGTGTCTATAAGACAATCTGATACTGTGTCCATCAGACAATCTGATACTGTGTCTATCAGACAATCTGATACTGTCTATTAGAAAATCTGATACCGTGTCTATCAGACAATCTGATACTGTGTCTATCAGACAATCAGATACTGTCTATTAGACAATCTGATACCGTGTCTATCAGACAATCTGATACTGTGTCCATCAGACAATCTGATACTGTGTCTATCAGACAATCTGATACTGTGTCCATCAGACAATCTGATACTGTGTCTATCACACAATCAGATACTGTCTATTAGACAATCTGATACCGTGTCTATCAGACAATCTGATACTGTGTCCATCAGACAATCTGATACTGTGTCTATCAGACAATCAGATACTGTCTATTAGACAATCTGATACTGTGTCTATCAGACAATCTGATACTGTCTATTAGACAATCTGATACCGTGTCTATCAGACAATCTGATACTGTGTCCATCAGACAATCTGATACTGTGTCTATCACACAATCAGATACTGTCTTTTAGACAATCTGATACCGTGTCTATCAGACAATCTGATACTGTGTCCATCAGACAATCTGATACTGTGTCTATCAGACAATCTGATACTGTCTATTAGACAATCTGATACCGTGTCTATCAGACAATCTGATACTGTGTCCATCAGACAATCTGATACTGTGTCTATCAGACAATCTGATACTGTCTATTAGACAATCTGATACCGTGTCTATCAGACAATCTGATACTGTGTCTATCAGACAATCAGATACTGTCTATTAGACAATCTGATACTGTGTCTATCAGACAATCTGATACTGTCTATTAGACAATCTGATACCTTGTCTATCAGACAATCTGATACTGTGTCCATCAGACAATCTGATACTGTGTCTATCACACAATCAGATACTGTCTATTAGACAATCTGATACCGTGTCTATCAGACAATCTGATACTGTGTCCATCAGACAATCTGATACTGTGTCTATCAGACAATCTGATACTGTGTCCATCAGCCAATCTGATACTGTTTCTATCAGACAATCTGATACTGTGTCTATCAGCCAATCTGATACTGTGTCTATCAGCCAATCTGATACTGTGTATATCAGCGAATCTGATACTGTGTCTATCAGCCAATCAGATACTGTTTATCAGACGAGCTGATACTGTGTCAATCAGCTAGTCAGATACTGTCTATCAGACAATCTGATACTGTGTCTAATAGTCAATCAGATATTGTCTAGCAGACAAGCTGATACTGTGTCTATCATCCAATCTGATACTGTGTCAATCAGCCAATCAGATACTGTGTTTATCAGCCAATCAGATACTGTCTGTCAGACAATATGATACTGTGTCTATCAGCCTATATATCAAGTATACATATATATATATATATATATATATATATATATATATATATATATATATATATATAGTCTTTTTGTGTGAATATGTCTCTTTTATATATATATATATATATATATATATATATATATATATATATATATATATATATATATATATAGGGATAAGCGGTATAAATGGATGTATTACAGTATATGTAGAGTATATTGGGCAGCTGAAGCTAGGGTGCAGTTATAAAAAATGACCGCTAGATGGCAGTAAAATGAAGGTGTTGGCTTCAATGCAGTTTTCAGTTTGCTATAACAGATACAACATTGGTGTTGACTGCAAAGTACAACTGATGCACAACATGTTTGTCACTCAACTTTGTCTCTTATTGCACATTGTTGATGCACCTCATTATTGTTGTTGTTTAGCAACGTTGTTGATGCAGCTTATTATTGTTGTTGTTTAGCAACATTGTTGATGCAGCTTATTATTGTTGTTGTTTAGCAACATTGTTGATGCAGCTTATTATTGTTGTTGTTTAGCAACAATGTTGATGCCCTTTTTATTGTTGTTGTTTGGCAACATTGTTGATGCACCTTATTATTGTTGTCGTTTAGCAAACAATGTTGATGCAGCTTATTATTGTTGTTGTTTAGCAACATTGTTGATGCACCTCATTATTGTTGTTGTTTAGCAACGTTGTTGATGCAGCTTATTATTGTTGTTGTTTAGCAACATTGTTGATGCAGCTTATTATTGTTGTTGTTTAGCAACATTGTTGATGCAGCTTATTATTGTTGTTGTTTAGCAACAATGTTGATGCCCTTTTTATTGTTGTTGTTTGGCAACATTGTTGATGCACCTTATTATTGTTGTCGTTTAGCAAACAATGTTGATGCAGCTTATTATTGTTGTTGTTTAGCAACATTGTTGATGCACCTCATTATTGTTGTTGTTTAGCAACGTTGTTGATGCAGCTTATTATTGTTGTTGTTTAGCAACATTGTTGATGCAGCTTATTATTGTTGTTGTTTAGCAACATTGTTGATGCAGCTTATTATTGTTGTTGTTTAGCAACAATGTTGATGCCCTTTTTATTGTTGTTGTTTGGCAACATTGTTGATGCACCTTATTATTGTTGTCGTTTAGCAAACAATGTTGATGCAGCTTATTATTGTTGTTGTTTAGCAACATTGTTGATGCACCTTATTATTATTGTTGTTTAGCAACATTGTTGATGCACCTTATTATTGTTGTTGTTTAACAACATTGTTGATGCAGCTTTATATTGTTGTTGTTTAGCAACATTGTTGATGCAGCTTATTGTTGTTGTTGTTCAGCAACATTGTTGATGCACCTTTTTATTGTTGTTGTTTAGCAACGTTGTTGATGCACCTTATTATTGTTGTTGTTTGGCAACATTGTTGATGCACCTAATTATTGTTGTTGTTTAGCAACAATGTTGATGCCCTTTTTATTGTTGTTGTTTGGCAACATTGTTGATGCACCTTATTATTGTTGTCGTTTAGCAAACAATGTTGATGCAGCTTATTATTGTTGTTGTTTAGCAACATTGTTGATGCACCTTATTATTATTGTTGTTTAGCAACATTGTTGATGCACCTTATTATTGTTGTTGTTTAACAACATTGTTGATGCAGCTTTATATTGTTGTTGTTTAGCAACATTGTTGATGCAGCTTATTGTTGTTGTTGTTCAGCAACATTGTTGATGCACCTTTTTATTGTTGTTGTTTAGCAACGTTGTTGATGCACCTTATTATTGTTGTTGTTTGGCAACATTGTTGATGCACCTAATTATTGTTGTTGTTTAGCAACAATGTTGATGCCCTTTTTATTGTTGTTGTTTGGCAACATTGTTGATGCACCTTATTATTGTTGTCGTTTAGCAAACAATGTTGATGCAGCTTATTATTGTTGTTGTTTAGCAACATTGTTGATGCACCTTATTATTATTGTTGTTTAGCAACATTGTTGATGCACCTTATTATTGTTGTTGTTTAACAACATTGTTGATGCAGCTTTATATTGTTGTTGTTTAGCAACATTGTTGATGCAGCTTATTGTTGTTGTTGTTCAGCAACATTGTTCATGCACCTTTTTATTGTTGTTGTTTAGCAACGTTGTTGATGCACCTTATTATTGTTGTTGTTTGGCAACATTGTTGATGCACCTAATTATTGTTGTTGTTTAGCAACAATGTTGATGCCCTTTTTATTGTTGTTGTTTGGCAACATTGTTGATGCACCTTATTATTGTTGTCGTTTAGCAAACAATGTTGATGCAGCTTATTATTGTTGTTGTTTAGCAACATTGTTGATGCACCTTATTATTATTGTTGTTTAGCAACATTGTTGATGCACCTTATTATTGTTGTTGTTTAACAACATTGTTGATGCAGCTTATTGTTGTTGTTGTTCAGCAACATTGTTGATGCACCTTTTTATTGTTGTTGTTTAGCAACGTTGTTGATGCAGCTTATTATTGTTGTTGTTTAGCAACATTGTTGATGCAGCTTATTATTGTTGTTGTTTAGCAACATTGTTGATGCAGCTTATTGTTGTTGTTGTTCAGCAACATTGTTGATGCAGCTTATTATTGTTGTTGTTTAGCAACATTGTTGATGCACCTTATTATTGTTGTTGTTTAGCAACAATGTTGATGCACCTTATTATTGTTGTTGTTTGGCAACATTGTTGATGCACCTAATTATTGTTGTTGTTTAGCAACAATGTTGATGCACCTTATTATTGTTGTTGTTTGGCAACATTGTTGATGCACCTAATTATTGTTGTTGTTTAGCAACAATGTTGATGCACCTTATTATTGTTGTTGTTTAACAACATTGTTGATGCAGCTTATTATTGTTGTTGTTTAGCAACATTGTTGATGCAGCTAATTATTGTTGTTGTTTAACAACATTGTTGATGCAGCTTATTATTGTTGTTGTTCAGCAACATTGTTGATGCACCTTTTTATTGTTGTTGTTTAGCAACGTTGTTGATGCAGCTTATTATCGTTGTTGTTTAGCAACATTGTTGATGCAGCTTATTGTTGTTGTTGTTCAGCAACATTGTTGATGCAGCTTATTATTGTTGTTGTTTAGCAACATTGTTGATGCACCTTATTATTATTGTTGTTTAGCAACATTGTTGATGCACCTTATTATTGTTGTTGTTTAACAACATTGTTGATGCAGCTTTATATTGTTGTTGTTTAGCAACATTGTTGATGCAGCTTATTGTTGTTGTTGTTCAGCAACATTGTTGATGCACCTTTTTATTGTTGTTGTTTAGCAACGTTGTTGATGCAGCTTATTACTGTTGTTTAGCAACATTGTCGATGCAGCTTATTATTGTTGTTGTTTAGCAACATTGTTGATGCAGCTTATTGTTGTTGTTGTTCAGCAACATTGTTGATGCAGCTTATTATTGTTGTTGTTTAGCAACATTGTTGATGCACCTTATTATTGTTGTTGTTTAGCAACATTGTTGATGCAGCTTATTATTGTTGTTGTTTAGCAACATTGTTGATGCAGCTTATTGTTGTTGTTGTTCAGCAACATTGTTGATGCACCTTATTATTGTTGTTGTTTAACAACATTGTTGATGCACCTTATTATTGTTGTTGTTTAGCAACATTGTTGATGCACCTTATTATTGTTGTTGTTTAGCAACATTGTTGATGCAGCTTATTATTGTTGTTGTTTAACAACATTGATATCAACCTGCTCCATTTTTGCTGATATCAACCTGCTCCTTTGTCATGGTAGCAACCTGCTCCTTTGTGATATCAACCTGCTCATTTGTGCTGATATCAACCTGCTCCTTTGTGCTGATATCAACCTTCTTCTTTTGTGATAATATCAACCTGTTCCTTTGTGCTGATATCAACCTGCTTTTTTGTGCTAATATCAACCTGCTCTTTTGTGCTGACATCAACCTGCCCCTTTGTGCTGATATCAACCTTTTCCTTTATGCTGATATCAACCTTCTCCGTTGTGATTATATCAACCTTCTCCTTTGTGATTATATCAACCTGCTCCTTTGTGATATCAACCTGCTCCTTTGTGCTGATATTAACGTGCTACTTTGTGCCGATATCAACTTGCTCCTTTTGTGATGTTATCAACTGCTCCTTTGTGATATCAACCTGCTCCTTTGTGCTGATATTAACGTGCTACTTTGTGCTGATATCAACTTGCTCCTTTTGTGATGTTATCACTCTGCTCCTTTGTGCTGATATCAACCTGCTCCTTTGTGCTGATATAAACCTTCTCCTTTGTGATGATATCAACCTGATCCTTTGTGATATCACCCTGCTCTTTTGTGATGATATCAACCTGCTCCTTAGTGTTGATATCAACTTCCTCCTTTGTGATGATATTAACTTCCTCCTTTGTGCTGATATCAACCTGCTCCTTTTGTGACAATATCAACCTGTTCCTTTGTGCTGATATCAACCTGCTCCTTTGTGATATGAACCTGCTCTTTTGTGATGATATCAACCTGCTCCTTTGTGCTGATATCAACCTGCTCACTTGTGCTGATATCAACCTGCTCATTTGTGCTGATATCAACCTTCTCCTTTGTGCTGATATCAACCTTCTCCTTTGTGATGATATCAACCTGATCCTTTGTGATATCACCCTGCTCTTTTGTGATGATATCAACCTGCTCCTTAGTGTTGATATCAACCTCCTCCTTTGTGATGATATCAATTTCCTCCTTTGTGCTGATATCAACCTCCTCTTTTTTTGACAATATCAACCTGCTCCTTGTGATGATATCAACCTGCTCCTTTTGTGCTGATATCAACCTGCTCCTTTGTGCTGATATCAACCTGCTCCTTTGTGATATCAAGCTGCTCTTTTATGATGATATCAACCTGCTCATTTGTGCTGATATCAACCTGCTCTTTTGTGGTATTATCAACCTGCTCCTTTTTGCTGATATCAACCTGCTCCTTTGTGATATTATCAATCTGCTCCTTTGTGATATCAACTTGCTCCTTTGTGATGATATCAACCTGCTCCTTTGTGCTGATATCAACCTGCTCCTTTGTGATATCAACCTGCTCCTTTGTGCTGATATCAACCTGCTCCTTTGTGCTTATATCAACCTGCTCCTTTGTGATATCAACCTGCTCCTTTGTGATGTTATCAACCTTCTCCTTTGTGCTGATATCAACCTGCTCCTTTGTGATATCATTCTGCTCCTTTGTGATGATATCAACCTGCTCCTTTGTGATATCAACCTGCTCCTTTGTGCTGATATTAACCTGCTCCTTTGTGATATCAACTTGCTCCTTTGTGATGATATCAACCTGCTCCTTTGTGCTGATATCAACCTGCTCCTTTGTGATATCATTCTGCTCTTTTGTGATGATATCAACCTGCTCCTTTGTGATATCAACCTGCTCCTTTGTGCTGATATCAACCTGCTCCTTTGTGATATTATCAATCTGCTCCTTTGTGATATCAACTTGCTCCTTTGTGATGATATCAACCTGCTCCTTTTGTGATATCATTCTGCTCCTTTGTGATGATATCAACCTGCTCCTTTGTGATATCAACCTGCTCCTTTGTGCTGATATCAACCTGCTCCTTTGTGCTTATATCAACCTGCTCCTTTGTGATATCAACCTGCTCCTTTGTGATATCAACCTTCTCCTTTGTGCTGATATCAACCTCCTCTTTTGTGCTGATATCAACCTCCTCCTTTGTGATGATATCAATTTCCTCCTTTGTGCTGATATCAACCTCCTCCTTTTGTGACAATATCAACCTGCTCCTTGTGATGATATCAACCTGCTCCTTTGTGCTTATATCAACCTGCTCCTTTGTGATATCAACCTGCTCCTTTGTGATGTTATCAACCTTCTCCTTTGTGCTGATATCAACCTGCTCCTTTGTGATATTATCAATCTGCTCCTTTGTGATATCAACTTGCTCCTTTGTGATGATATCAACCTGCTCCTTTGTGCTGATATCAACCTGCTCCTTTGTGATGTCATTCTGCTCCTTTGTGATGATATCAACCTGCTCCTTTGTGATATCAACCTGCTCCTTTGTGCTGATATTAACCTGCTCCTTTGTGATATCAACTTGCTCCTTTGTGATGATATCAACCTGCTCCTTTGTGCTGATATCAACCTGCTCCTTTGTGATATCATTCTGCTCTTTTGTGATGATATCAACCTGCTCCTTTGTGATATCAACCTGCTCCTTTGTGCTGATATCAACCTGCTCCTTTGTGATATTATCAATCTGCTCCTTTGTGATATCAACTTGCTCCTTTGTGATGATATCAACCTGCTCCTTTGTGCTGATATCAACCTGCTCCTTTGTGATATCATTCTGCTCCTTTGTGATGATATCAACCTGCTCCTTTGTGATGATATCAACCTGCTCCTTTGTGATATCAACCTGCTCCTTTGTGCTGATATTAACCTGCTCCTTTGTGATATCAACTTACTCCTTTGTGATGATATCAACCTGCTCCTTTGTGCTGATATCAACCTGCTCCTTTGTGATATCATTCTGCTCTTTTGTGATGATATCAACCTGCTCCTTTGTGATATCAACCTGCTCCTTTGTGCTAATATCAACCTGCTCCTTTGTGCTTAAATTAACCTGCTCCTTTGTGATATCAACCTGCTCCTTTGTGATGTTATCAACCTTCTCCTTAGTGCTGATATCAACCTGCTCCTTTTTGATATCAACCTGCTCCTTTGTGCTGATATCAACCTGCTCCTTTGTGCTTATATCAACCTGCTCCTTTGTGATATCAACCTGCTCCTTAGTGCTGATATCAACCTGCTCCTTTGTGATGATATCAACCTGCTCCTTTGTGATATCAACCTGCTCCTTTGTGCTGATATCAACCTGCTCCTTTGTGCTTATATCAACCTGCTCCTTTGTGATATCAACCTGCTCCTTTGTGATGTTATCAACCTGCTCCTTTGTGCTGATATCAACCTGCTCCTTAGTGCTGATATCAACCTGCTCCTTTGTGCTGATATCAACCTGCTCCTTTGTGATATCAACCTGCTCCTTTGTGCTGATATCAACCTGCTCCTTAGTGCTGATATCAACCTGCTCCTTTGTGATATTATCAACCTGCTCCTTTGTGCTGATATCAACCTGCTCCTTAGTGCTGATATCAACCTGCTCCTTTGTGCTGATATCAACCTGCTCCTTTGTGATATCAACCTGCTCCTTTGTGCTGATATCAACCTGCTCCTTAGTGCTGATATCAACCTGCTCCTTTGTGATATTATCAACCTGCTCCTTAGTGCTGATATCAACCTGCTCCTTTGTGCTGATATCAACCTGCTCCTTTGTGATATTATCAACCTGCTCCTTTGTGCTGATATCAACCTGCTCCTTGTTCCCAAGGACTCGGGTACACAAAAAGATCCTAAAAGTTGTTGAAAGTTTTCCTGCCATGGATCGGTGCTGGCAGCTGTATGGACGTTATGGATCCATCAGCACCCACAGCCTGTGGACTCCCAGAATGCTTCACTCTGCTTGCAATCCTTCACGGACACACACAGTACTCTTAGTACTTCACACTACTGCATATTGTGTGTACCTGTAGTATTTTCCAAAAAAAAACTACGTACACATGTTAAAACAGTAATATAAGTACACAGCAGGAGTACTATCTAATTGTAGTATTTTACAAAATCAACTACAAGCACATGTTAAACACAGTAATATAAGTACACAGTAGAAGTACTACGTAATTGTAGTATTTTACAAAAACAACTACATGCACATGTTAAACACAGTAATACAAGTACACAGTAGTAGTACTATATCATTGTAGTACTTTACATACAAAACTAAATACACATGTAAACACAGTAATACACAGTAGTAGTACTATGTAATTGTAGTATTTTATAAAAACAACTACATACACATGGTAAACACAGTAATACACGATAGTAGTACTATGTAATTGTAGTACTTTACAAACACAACTACATACACATGGTAAACACAGTAATACACAGTAGTAATAGTATGTAATTGTAGTATTTTATAAAAACAACTACATACACATGTAAACACAGTAAAACACAGTAGTAGTACTATGTAATTGTAGTATTTTATAAAAACAACTACATACACATGTAAACACAGTAATACACAGTAGTAGTACTATGTTATTGTAGTATTTTATAAAAACAACTACATACACATGTAAACACAGTAATACACAGTAGTACTACTGTGTAATTGTAGTATTTTATAAAAACAACTACATACACATGTAAACACAGTAATACTCAGTAGTAGTACTATGTAATTGTAGTATTTTATAAAAACAACTACATACACATGTAAAACACAGTAATACACAGTAGTAGTACTATGTAATTGTAGTATTTTATAAAAACAACTACATACACATGTAAAACACAGTAATACACAGTAGTAGTACTATGTAATTGTAGTACTTTACAAACACAACTACATACACATGTAAAACACAGTAATACACAGTAGTAGTACTATGTAATTGTAGTATTTTATAAAAACACCTACATACACATGTAAACACAGTAATACACAGTAGTAGTAGTAGTACTATGTAATTGTAGTACTTTACAAACACAACTACATACACATGTAAACACAGTAATACACAGTAGTAGTACTATGTAATTGTAGTATTTTATAAAAACAACTACATACACATGTAAACACAGTAATACACAGTAGTAGTACTATGTAATTGTAGTACTTTACAAACACAACTACATACACATGTTAAACACAGTAATACACAGTAGTAGTACTATGTAATTGTAGTATTTTATAAAAACAACTACATACACATGTAAACACAGTAATACACAGTAGTAGTACTATGTAATTGTAGTACTTTACAAACACAACTACGTACAGATGTTAAACACAGTAATACACAGTAGTAGTACTATGTAATTGTAGTATTTTATAAAAACAACTACATACACATGTAAACACAGTAATACAAAGTAGTAGTACTATGTAATTGTAGTACTTTACAAACACAACTACATACACATGTAAACACAGTAATACACAGTAGTGGTAGTACTATGTAATTGTAGTACTTTACAAACACAACTACATACACATGTTAAACACAGTAATACACAGTAGTAGTACTATGTAATTGTAGTATTTTATAAAAACAACTACATACACATGTAAACACAGTAATACACAGTAGTAGTACTATGTAATTTTAGTACTTTACAAACACAACTACATACACATGTTAAACACAGTAATACTCAGTAGTAGTACTATGTAATTGTAGTATTTTATAAAAACAACTATATACACATATAAACACAGTAATACACAGTAGTAGTACTATGTAATTGTAGTACTTTACAAACACAACTACATACACATGGTAAACACAGTAATACACAGTAGTAGTACTATGTAATTGTAGTATTTTATGAAAACAACTACATACACATGTAAACACAGTAATACTTAGTGGTAGTACTATGTAATTGTAGTATTTTACAAAAACAACTAAATGCACATGTTAAACACAGTAATACAAGTACACAGTAGTAGTACTAGTGTAGTATTTTACAAACACAACTACATACATATGTAAACACAGTAATACAAGTACACAGTAGTAGTAGTAGTATATAATTGTAGTACTTTACATACACAACTAAATACACAAGTAAACACAGTAATACACAGTAGTAGTACTATGTATTTGTAGTACTTTACATACACAACTACATACACATGTAAACACAGTAATACACAGTAGTAGTACTATGTAATTGTAGTATTTTATAAAAACAACTACATACACATGTAAACACAGTAATACACAGTAGTAGTACAATGTAATTGTAGTATTTTATAAAAACAACTACATACACATGTTAAACACAGTAATACACAGTAGTAGTACTATGTAATTGTAGTACTTTACAAACACAACTACATACACATGTTAAACACAGTAATACACAGTAGTAGTACTATGTAATTGTAGTATTTTATAAAAACAACTACATACACATGTAAACACAGTAATACACAGTAGTAGTACAATGTAATTGTAGTATTTTATAAAAACAACTACATACACATGTTAAACACAGTAATACACAGTAGTAGTACTATGTAATTGTAGTATTTTATAAAAACACCTACATACACATGTTAAACACAGTAATACACAGTAGTAGTAGTAGTACTATGTAATTGTAGTACTTTACAAACACAACTACATACACATGTAAACACAGTAATACACAGTAGTAGTACTATGTAATTGTAGTATTTTACAAACACAACTACATACACATGTAAACACAGTAATACACAGTAGTAGTACTATGTAATTGTAGTATTTTATAAAAACACCTACATACACATGTAAACACAGTAATACACAGTAGTAGTACTATGTAATTGTAGTATTTTATAAAAACAACTATATACACATATAAACACAGTAATACACATTAGTAGTACTATGTAATTGTAGTATTTTATAAAAACAACTACATACACATATAAACACAATAATACACAGTAGTAGTACTATGTAATTGTAGTATTTTATAAAAACAACTAAATACACATATAAACACAGTAATACACAGTAGTAGTACTATGTAATTGTAGTACTTTACAAACACAACTACATACACATGTTAAACACAGTAATACACAGTAGTAGTACTATGTAAGTGTACAACATGTGATGCAAGTCAACAATGACGTCACACATGATGACAATGTTGTTGCTAGGCAGACTTCACAGGTTTTTAACGACGGAAAGAAAACATGACGTCATAAACTAACACTTTCACCCTCCAGTAAGTAAACAACACCAAACAAGAGGGTAGAAACAACATGTTTATATATATATATATATATATATATATATATATATATATATATATATATATATATATATAGTTTGAGAGTAGAGAAGCACATGGAACATTATTGATCGGGTTATTCCGTCAGCGGTTAAAGTGCTTTTTATTTGCCAATTAAGGCCATTGAGTTTTTATAGACATTGGCTTAGCAATCATCTTGTCTGAGGAGATCAGTGCTGAGGTCACGGGGAGGTCGTGAAGATACTTCCTGGCTGTCCTGGCGCTGAAACAATGAAGTAATATTAACGGAACTGACTCATCCAGGATGGAAATATGCATCACAGCAAATAGATACTTTCCATCCCTGCCATATTGATCTGAGAAGTGCACCAATAACGTCCTTCAGCTGGGATTTATGACTTGGTGTGCAATGAACATCTTGTCTTCTCAATGTGAGGTTCTCTTTGACCTCAATGTGAGGTTCTCTTGACCTGCTGGAACAGGTCAAGAGAACCACAACATGTCCGCTCATCCAGGAGTCAATCAGGAGCATCCCTGCCTGCTGTGGAGGATTTCCCTTGCAGCCGCTTTCCTAATCCAGCAGTCTGAAGTCTGGCCTGCTCCTGCGCATGTTGACGCCTCGTTACCATGGAGAGTGGAACACTTAGAGGAGAACCTGCTGGAGGAACTGCTTGGACAGAGAGGGATGGATGTTGAGAACAAGAGAAGGAACATGACGCGGAATAAACTTCTTTTTATCACAAGATCTTTGGAATCTTAAATACGTTCCATCATCTCAAATATGTTACATCATCTCAAATATGTTCCATCATCTCAAACATGATCCATCATCTCAAATATGTTCCATCATCTCAAATATGTTCCATTCTCTCAAATATGTTGCACCATCTAAAATATGTTCCACCATCTCAAATATGTTCCACCATCTAAAATATGTTCCATCATCTCTAATATGTTCCATCATCTGAAATATGTTCCACCATCTAAAATATGTTCTATCATCTCTAATATGTTCCACCATCTCATATATGTTCCATCATCTAAAATATGTTCCATCATCTGTAATATGTTCCACCATCTCAAATATGTTACACCATCTAAAATATGTTCCATCATCTAAAATATGTTCCATCATCTGTAATATGTGCCACCATCTCAAATATGTTCCACCATCTAAAATATGTTCCATCATCTCTAATATGTTCCACCATCTCAAATATGTTCCATCATCTCAAATATGTTCCATCATCTAAAATATGTTCCATCATCTCACATATGTTCCATCATCTCAAATATGTTCCATCATCTCAAATATGTTCCATTCTCTCAAATATGTTCCATTCTCTCAAATATGTTGCACCATCTCATATATGTTCCATCATCTCAGATATGTTCCATCATCTGTAATATGTTCCACCATCTCATATATGTTCCATCATCTCAAATATGTTCCATCATCTGTAATATGTTCCACCATCTCAAATATGTTCCACCATCTAAAATATGTTCCATCATCTAAAATATGTTCCATCATCTGTAATATGTTCCACCATCTCAAATATGTTCCACCATCTAAAATATGCTCCATCATCTAAAATATGTTCCATCATCTGTAATATGTGCCACCATCTCAAATATGTTCCACCATCTAAAATATGTTCCATCATCTCTAATATGTTCCACCATCTCATATATGTTCCACCATCTAAAATATGCTCCATCATCTAAAATATGTTCCATCATCTGTAATATGTGCCACCATCTCAAATATGTTCCACCATCTAAAATATGTTCCATCATCTGAAATATGTTCCACCATCTAAAATATGTTCTATCATCTCTAATATGTTCCACCATCTAAAATATGTTCCACCATCTCATATATGTTCCATCATCTAAAATATGTTCCATCATCTGTAATATGTTCCACCATCTCAAATATGTTACACCATCTAAAATATGTTCCATCATCTAAAATATGTTCCATCATCTGTAATATGTGCCACCATCTCAAATATGTTCCATCATCTCAAATATGTTCCACCATCTCAAATATGTTCCACCATCTAAAATATGTTCCATCATCTGAAATATGTTCCATCATCTCTAATATGTTCCACCATCTCATATATGTTCCATCATCTAAAATATGTTCCATCATCTCTATTATGTTCCACCATCTCAAATATGTTCCATTCTCTCAAATATGTTCCATTCTCTCAAATATGTTGCACCATCTAAAATATGTTCCACCATCTCAAATATGTTCCACCATCTAAAATATGTTCCATCATCTCTAATATGTTCCATCATCTGAAATATGTTCCACCATCTAAAATATGTTCTATCATCTCTAATATGTTCCACCATCTCATATATGTTCCATCATCTAAAATATGTTCCATCATCTGTAATATGTTCCACCATCTCAAATATGTTCCACCATCTCAAATATGTTCCATCATCTCTAATATGTTCCACCATCTCTAATATGTTCCACCATCTCATATATGTTCCATCATCTCAAATATGTTCCATCATCTCTATTATGTTCCATCATCTAAAATATGTTACATCATCTTATATATGTTCCATCATCTCAAATATGTTCCATCATCTCAAATATGTTCCATCATCTCAAATATGTTCCATCATCTCACATATGTTCCATCATCTCAAATATGTTCCATCATCTCAAATGTGTTCCATCATCTCAAATATGTTCCATCATCTCCAATATGTTCCATCATCTCATATATGTTCCATCATCTAAAATACGTTCCATCATCTGTATTATGTTCCACCATCTCAAATATGTTCCACCATCTAAAATATGTTCCATCATCTCTATTATGTTCCACCATCTCAAATATGTTCCATCATCTCAAATATGTTCCATCATCTCAAATATGTTCCATCATCTCAAATATGTTCCATCATCTCTATTATGTTCCACCATCTCAAATATGTTCCATCATCTCAAATATGTTCCATCATCTCAAATTTGTTCCACCATCTCAAATATGTTCCATCATCTCCAATATGTTCCACCATCTCAAATATGTTCCACCATCTCAAATATGTTCCATCATCTAAAATACGTTCCATCATCTGTAATATGTTCCACCATCTCAAATATGTTCCACCATCTAAAATATGTTCCATCATCTCTATTATGTTCCACCATCTCAAATATGTTCCATCATCTCAAATATGTTCCATCATCTCAAATATGTTCCATCATCTCAAATATGTTCCATCATCTCTATTATGTTCCACCATCTCAAATATGTTCCATCATCTCAAATATGTTCCATCATCTCAAATTTGTTCCACCATCTCAAATATGTTCCATCATCTCCAATATGTTCCACCATCTCATATATGTTCCATCATCTAAAATACGTTCCATCATCTGTAATATGTTCCACCATCTCAAATATGTTCCACCATCTAAAATATGTTCCATCATCTCTATTATGTTCCACCATCTCAAATATGTTCCATCATCTCAAATATGTTCCATCATCTCAAATATGTTCCATCATCTCTATTATGTTCCATCATCTAAAATATGTTACATCATCTCATATATGTTCCATCATCTCAAATATGTTCCATCATCTCAAATATGTTCCATCATCTCAAATATGTTCCATCATCTCACATATGTTCCATCATCTCAAATATGTTCCATCATCTCAAATATGTTCCATCATCTCTATTATGTTCCACCATCTCAAATATGTTCCATCATCTCAAATATGTTCCATCATCTCAAATTTGTTCCACCATCTCAAATATGTTCCATCATCTCCAATATGTTCCACCATCTCATATATGTTCCATCATCTAAAATACGTTCCATCATCTCAAATATGTTCTATCATCTCACATATGTTCCATTATCTCAAATATGTTGCACCATCTAAAATATGTTCCACCATCTCAAATATGTTCCATCATCTCAAATATGTTCCACCATCTCAAATATGTTCCATCATCTCAAATATGTTCCATCATCTCACATATGTTCCATCATCTTAAATATGTTCCATCATCTCATATATGTTCCATCACTTCAAATATGTTCCATCATCTCAAATATGTTGCATCATTTCAAATATGTTCCACCATCTCAAATATGTTCCACCATCTCAAATATGTTCCACCATCTCAAATATGTTCTATCATCTCACATATGTTCCATTATCTCAAATATGTTGCACCATCTAAAATATGTTCCACCATCTCAAATATGTTCCACCATCTAAAATATGTTCCATCATCTCACATACATTCCATCATCTCAAATATGTTCCACTATGTCAAATATGTTCCATCATCTCAAATATGTTCCATCATCTCACATACATTCCATCATCTCAAATATGTTCCACTATGTCAAATATGTTCCATCATCTAAAATATGTTCCATCATCTGTAATATGTTCCACCATCTCAAATATGTTCCACCATCTAAAATATGTTCCATCATCTCTAATATGTTCCACCATCTCATATATGTTCCATCATCTAAAATATGTTCCATCATCTGTAATATGTTCCACCATCTCAAATATGTTCCACCATCTAAGATATGTTCCATCATCTCTAATATGTTCCACCATCTCATATATGTTCCATCATCTAAAATATGTTCCATCATCTGTAATATGTTCCACCATCTCAAATATGTTCCACCATCTAAAATATGTTCCATCATCTCTATTATGTTGCACCATCTCTAATATGTTCCATCATCTCAAATATGTTCCATCATCTCAAATATGTTCCACCATCTCAAATATGTTCCATCATCTCAAATATGTTCCATCATCTCAAATATGTTCCATCATCTCTATTATGTTCCACCATCTCAAATATGTTCCATCATCTCAAATATGTTCCATCATCTCAAATATGTTCCATCATCTCAAATATGTTCCATCATCTCTATTATGTTCCACCATCTCAAATATGTTCCATCATCTCTAATATGTTCCATCATCTCTATTATGTTCCACCATCTCAAATATGTTCCACCATATAAAATATGTTCCATCATCTCAAATATGTTCCACCATCTCAAATATGTTCCATCATCTCAAATATGTTCCATTTTCTCAAATATGTTCCACCATGTGAAATATGTTCCACCAAGTGAAATATGTTCCACCATCTGAAATATGTTCCATCATCTCAAATATGTTCCATCATCTCAAATATGTTCCACCATCTCAAACATGTTCCATCATCTCAAATATGTTCCATCATCTCACATATGTTCCATCATCTTAAATATTTTCCATCATCTCAAATATGTTCCATCATCTTAAATATGTTCCATAATCTTAAATATGTTCCATCATCTCAAATACGTTCCATAATCTTAAATACGTTCCATAATCTTAAATATGTTCCATCATCTCAAATATGTTCCATCATCTTAAATATGTTCCATCATCTCAAATACGTTCTATCAACTCAAATATGTTCCACCATCTGAAATATGTTCCATCATCTTAAATATGTTCCATCATCTCAAATATGTTCCACTATGTGAAATATGTTCTACCATCTGAAATATGTTCCATCATCTCAAATGTGTTCCATGATCTCAAATACGTTCCATCATCTCAAATATGTTCCACCATCTCAAATATGTTCCATCATCTCAAAATGTTCCACCATCTCAAATATGTTCTACCATCTCACATATGTCCCATCATCTCAAATATGTTCCACCATCTGAAATATGTTCCACCATCTGAAATATGTCCCATCATCTCAAATATGTTCCATCATCTCAAATATGTTCCATCATCTCAAATATGTTCCATCATCTTAAATATGTTCCATAATCTTAAATATGTTCCATCATCTCAAATATGTTCCACCATCTCAAATATGTTCCATCATCTCAAATATGTTCCATTTTCTCAAATATGTTCCACCATGTGAAATATGTTCCACCAAGTGAAATATGTTCCACCATCTGAAATATGTTCCATCATCTCAAATATGTTCCATCATCTCAAATATGTTCCACCATCTCAAACATGTTCCATCATCTCAAATATGTTCCATCATCTCACATATGTTCCATCATCTTAAATATTTTCCATCATCTCAAATATGTTCCATCATCTTAAATATGTTCCATAATCTTAAATATGTTCCATCATCTCAAATACGTTCCATAATCTTAAATACGTTCCATAATCTTAAATATGTTCCATCATCTCAAATATGTTCCATCATCTTAAATATGTTCCATCATCTCAAATACGTTCTATCAACTCAAATATGTTCCACCATCTGAAATATGTTCCATCATCTTAAATATGTTCCATCATCTCAAATATGTTCCACTATGTGAAATATGTTCTACCATCTGAAATATGTTCCATCATCTCAAATGTGTTCCATGATCTCAAATACGTTCCATCATCTCAAATATGTTCCACCATCTCAAATATGTTCCATCATCTCAAAATGTTCCACCATCTCAAATATGTTCTACCATCTCACATATGTCCCATCATCTCAAATATGTTCCACCATCTGAAATATG
The DNA here is from genome assembly GCF_033978685.3 of Nerophis lumbriciformis. Taxonomy (NCBI): domain Eukaryota; kingdom Metazoa; phylum Chordata; class Actinopteri; order Syngnathiformes; family Syngnathidae; genus Nerophis; species Nerophis lumbriciformis. The sequence continues at coordinate 4,312,453 of NC_084560.2, forward strand.
TTCCACCATCTGAAATATGTCCCATCATCTCAAATATGTTCCATCATCTCAAATATGTTCCATCATCTCAAATATGTTCCATCATCTTAAATATGTTCCATCATCTCAAACATGTTCCATCATCTCAAATATGTTCCATCATCTCAAACATGTTCCATCATCTCAAATATGTTCCATCATCTCAAATATGTTCCATCATCTCAAATATGTTCCATCATCTCAAATATGTTCCATCATCTCAAATATGTTACATCATCTCAAATATGTTCCATCATCTTAAATATGTTCCATCATCATAAATATGTTCCATCATCTCAAATACGTTCTATCAACTCAAATATGTTCCACCATCTGAAATATGTTCCATCATCTTAAATATGTTCCATCATCTCAAATATGTTCCACTATGTGAAATATGTTCCACCATCTAAAATATGTTCCACCATATAAAATATGTTCCATCATCTCTAATATGTTCCACCATCTAAAATATGTTCCACCATCTAAAATATGTTGCACCATCTCGTCATGTCCGTTGTGTCCTGAGCAAGACACTTCACCCTTGCTCCTGATGGCTGCTGGTTAGCGCCTTGCATGGCAGCTCCCTCCATCAGTGTGTGAATGTGTGTGTGAATGGGTAAATGTGGAAGTAGTGTCAAAGCGCTTTGAGTACCTTGAAGGTAGAAAAGCGCTATACAAGTACAACCCATTTATCATTTATAATCTAAAATATGTTCCATCATTTCTAATATGTTCCACCATCTCAAATATGTTCCACTATCTAAAATATGTTCCATTATCTCTAATATGTTCCATCATCTAAAATATGTTCCATCATCTCAAATATGTTCCACCATCTAAAATATGTTCCATCATCTCTATTATGTTCCACCATCTCAAATATGTTCCATCATCTCAAATATGTTCCACCATCTAAAATATGTTCCATCATCTCTAATATGTTCCATCATCTAAAATATGTTCCATCATCTCAAATATGTTCCACCATCTAAAATATGTTCCATCATCTCTAATATGTTCCATCATCTAAAATATGTTCCATCATCTGTAATATGTTCCACCATCTCAAATATGTTCCACCATCTAAAATATGTTCCATCATCTCAAATATGTTCCATCATCTCTATTATGTTCCACCATCTCAAATATGTTCCACCATATAAAATATGTTCCATCATCTCAAATATGTTCCACCATCTCAAATATGTTCCACCATCTAAAATTTGTTCCATCATCTCAAATATGTTCCATCATCTCAAATATGTTCCATCATCTCTAATATGTTCCACCATCTAAAATATGTTCCACCATCTCAAATATGTTGCACCATCTCGTCATGTCCGTTGTGTCCTGAGCAAGACACTTCACCCTTGCTCCTGATGGGTGCTGGTTAGCGCCTTGCATGGCAGCTCCCTCCATCAGTGTGTGAATGTGTGTGTGAATGGGTAAATGTGGAAGTAGTGTCAAAGCGCTTTGAGTACCTTGAAGGTAGAAAAGCGCTATACAAGTACAACCCATTTATCATTTATAATCTAAAATATGTTCCATCATTTCTAATATGTTCCACCATCTCAAATATGTTCCACTATCTAAAATATGTTCCATCATCTCTAATATGTTCCATCATCTAAAATATGTTCCATCATCTCAAATATGTTCCACCATCTAAAATATGTTCCATCATCTCTATTATGTTCCACCATCTCAAATATGTTCCATCATCTCAAATATGTTCCACCATCTAAAATATGTTCCATCATCTCTAATATGTTCCATCATCTAAAATATGTTCCATCATCTCAAATATGTTCCACCATCTAAAATATGTTCCATCATCTCTAATATGTTCCATCATCTAAAATATGTTCCATCATCTGTAATATGTTCCACCATCTCAAATATGTTCCACCATCTAAAATATGTTCCATCATCTCAAATATGTTCCATCATCTCTATTATGTTCCACCATCTCAAATATGTTCCACCATATAAAATATGTTCCATCATCTCAAATATGTTCCACCATCTCAAATATGTTCCACCATCTAAAATTTGTTCCATCATCTCAAATATGTTCCATCATCTCAAATATGTTCCATCATCTCTATTATGTTCCACCATCTCAAATATGTTCCACCATCTAAAATTTGTTCCATCATCTCAAATATGTTCCACCATCTCAAATATGTTCCACCATCTCAAATATGTTCCACCATCTAAAATTTGTTCCATCATCTCAAATTTGTTCCATCATCTCAAATATGTTTTTGGGGTCACGATTCTATTCAAAATCGATTTTTTTTTTCAATTCAACACAATTCTCGATTCCAAAAGGATATTTCCCTGATTGAAAAGGATTGTCTATTGATTGAATACATATATTTGAACAGGATCCACGAGTCTGCTGACATGCAAGCAGAGTAAAAAGCTTTTATAATTGTAAAGGACAATGTTTTATCAACTGATTGCAATAATGTACATTTGTTTCAACTATTAAATCATTGTTGACATGAACTTATTGACATAATCATTGTTGACATGAACTTATTGACATAATCATTGTTTACATTAACTTATTGACATAATCTTTGTTTACATGAATTTATTGACATAATCATTGTTGACATGAATTTATTGACATGATCATTGTTGACATTAACTTATTGACATAATCATTGTGACATGAAGTTATTGACATAATCATTGTTTAAATGAACTTATTGACATAATCATAGTTTACATGAACTTATTGACATAATCATTGTTTACATGAACTTATTGACATAATCATTGTTGACATGAACTTATTGACATAATCATTGTTTACATGAACTTATTGACATAATCATTGTTGACATGAACTTATTGACATAATCATTGTTTACATTAACTTATTGACATAATCTTTGTTTACATGAATTTATTGACATAATCATTGTTGACATGAATTTATTGACATGATCATTGTTGACATTAACTTATTGACATAATCATTGTGACATGAAGTTATTGACATAATCATTGTTTAAATGAACTTATTGACATAATCATAGTTTACATGAACTTATTGACATAATCATTGTTTACATGAACTTATTGACATAATCATTGTTGACATGAACTTATTGACATAATCATTGTTTACATGAACTTATTGACATAATCATTGCTGACATGAACTTATTGACATAATCATTGTTTACATTAATTTATTGACATAATCATTGTTGACATGAACTTATTGACATAATCATTGTTGACATGAACTTATTGACATAATCATTGTTGACATGAATTTATTGACATAATCATTGTTGACATTAACTTATTGACATAATCATTGTGACATGAAGTTATTGACATAATCATTGTTGACATGAACTTATTGGACATAATCATTGTTTATATGAACTTATTGACATAATCATAGTTTACATGAACTTATTGACATAATCATTGTTTACATGAACTTATTGACATAATCATTGTTGACATGAACTTATTGACATAATCATTGTTTACATGAACTTATTGACATAATCATTGTTTACATGAACTTATTGACATAATCATTGCTGACATGAACTTATTGACATAATCATTGTTTACATTAATTTATTGACATAATCATTGTTGACATGAACTTATTGACATAATCATTGTTGACATGAACTTATTGACATAATCATTGTTGACATGAATTTATTGACATAATCATTGTTGACATTAACTTATTGACATAATCATTGTGACATGAAGTTATTGACATAATCATTGTTGACATGAACTTATTGGACATAATCATTGTTTATATGAACTTATTGACATAATCATAGTTTACATGAACTTATTGACATAATCATTGTGACATGAAGTTATTGACATAATCATTGTTGACATGAACTTATTGGACATAATCATTGTTTATATGAACTTATTGACATAATCATAGTTTACATGAACTTATTGACATAATCATTGTTTACATGAACTTATTGACATAATTATTGTTGACATGAACTTATTGACATAATCATTGTTTACATGAACTTATTGACATAATCATTGTTGACATGAACTTATTGACATAATCATTGTTGACATGAACTTATTGACATAATCATTGTTGACATGAACTTATTGACATAATCATTGTTTACATTAACTTATTGACATAATCATTGTTGACATGAACTTATAGACATAATCATTGTTTACATTAACTTATTGACATAATCATTGTTGACATGTACTTATTGACATAATCATTGTTTACATGAACTTATAGACATAATCATTGTTGACATGAACTTATTGACATAATCATTGTTGACATGAACTTATTGACATAATCATTGTTTACATGAACTTATAGACATAATCATTGTTCACATGAACTTATTGACATAATCATTGTTGACATGAACGTATTGACATAATCATTGTTTACATGAACTTATTGACATAATCATTGCTGACATGAACTTATTGACATAATCATTGTTTACATGAACCTATTAACATAATCATTGTTTACGTGAACTTATTGACATAATCATTGTTTACATGAACTTATTGACATAATCATTGCTGACATGAACTTATTGACATAATCATTGTTGACATGAACTTATTGACATAATCATTGTTGACATGAACTTATTGACATAATCATTGCTGACATGAACTTATTGACATAATCATTGTTGACATTAACTTATTGACATAATCATTGTTGACATGAACTTATTGACATAATCATTGTTTACATGAACTTATAGACATAATCATTGTTGACATGAACTTATTGACATAATCATTGTTGACATGAACTTATTGACATAATCATTGTTGACATGAACTTATTGGACATAATCATTGTTTACATGAACTTATTGACATAATCATTGTTGACATGAACTTATTGGACATAATCATTGTTTACATGAACTTATTGACATAATCATTGTTGACATGAACTTATTGACATAATCATAGTTTACATGAACTTATTGACATAATCATTGTTGACATGAACTTATTGACATAATCATTGTTTACATGAACCTATTGACATAATCATTGTTTAAATGAACTTATTGACATAATCATTGTTGACATGAACTTATTGACATAATCATTGCTGACATGAACATATTGACATAATCACTGTTTACATGAACTTATTGACATAATCATTGTTGACATGAACTTATTGACATAATCATTGTTGACATGAACTTATTGACATAATCATTGTTGACATGAACATATTGACATAATCATTGCTGACATGAACTTATTGACATAATTATTGTTGACATGAATTTATTGACATAATCATTGTTGACATGAACTTATTGACATAATCATTGTTGACATGAACTTATTGACATAATCATTGTTGACATGAATTTATTGACATAATCATTGTTGACATGAACTTATTGACATAATCATAGTTTACATGAACTTATTGACATAATCATTGTTGACATGAACTTATTGACATAATCATTGTTTACATGAACCTATTGACATAATCATTGTTTAAATGAACTTATTGACATAATCATTGTTGACATGAACTTATTGACATAATCATTGCTGACATGAACATATTGACATAATCACTGTTTACATGAACTTATTGACATAATCATTGTTGACATGAACTTATTGACATAATCATTGTTGACATGAACTTATTGGACATAATCATTGTTTACATGAACTTATTGACATAATCATTGTTGACATGAACTTATTGACATAATCATTGTTTACATGAACTTATTGACATAATCATTGTTGACATGAACTTATTGACATAATCATTGTTGACATGAACTTATTGACATAATCATTGTTGACATGAACTTATTGACATAATCATTGTTTAAATGAACTTATTGACATAATCATTGTTGACATGAACTTATTGACATAATCATAGTTGCCATGAACTTATTGACATAATCATTGTTGACATGAACTTATTGACATAATCATTGTTGACATGAACTTATTGACATAATCATTGTTTACATGAACATATTGACATAATCATTGCTGACATGAACTTATTGACATAATCATTGTTTACAAGAACCTATTAACATAATGATTGTTTACGTGAACTTATTGACATAATCATTGCTGACATGAACTTATTGACAGAATCATTGTTGATATGAACTTATTGACATAATCATTGTTGACATGAACTTATTGGACATAATCATTGTTTACATGAACTTATTGACATAATTATTGTTTTCATGAACTTATTGACAAAATCATTGTTGACATGAACTTATTGACATAATCATTGTTTAAATGAACTTATTGACATAATCATTGCTGACATGAACTTATTGACATAATCATTGTTTACGTGAACCTATTAACATAATCATTGTTTACGTGAACTTATTGACATAATCATTGTTTACATGAACTTATTGACATAATCATTGTTGACATGAACTTATTGACATAATCATTGTTTAAATGAACTTATTGACATAATCATTGTTTTCATGAACTTATTGACATAATCATTGTTGACATGAACTTATTGACATAATCATTGTTGACATGAATTTATTGACATAATCATTGTTGACATAAACTTATTGACATAATCATTGTTGACATGAACTTATAGACATAATCATTGTTGACATGAACTTATTGACATAATCATTGTTGACATGAACTTATTGACATAATCATTGTTTACATGAACTTATTGACATAATCATTGTTGACATGAACTTATTGACATAATCATTGTTTATATGAACTTATTGACATAATCATTGTTTACATGAACTTATTGACATAATCATTGTTGACATAAACTTATTGACATAATCATTGTTGACATGAACTTATTGACATAATCATTGTTGACATGAACTTATTGACATAATCATTGTTTATATGAACTTATTGACATAATCATTGTTTACATGAACTTATTGACATAATCATTGTTGACATAAACTTATTGACATAATCATTGTTGACATGAACTTATTGACATAATCATTGTTGACATGAACTTATAGACATAATCATTGTTTACATGAACTAATTGACATAATCATTGTTTACATGAACTTATTGACATAATCTTTGTTTACATGAACTTATAGACATAATCATTGTTGACATGAACTTATTGACATAATCATTGTTAACATGAATTTATTGACATAATCATTGTTGACATGAACTTATTGACATAATCATTGTTGACATGAACTTATTCACATAATCATTGTTTATATGAACTTATTGACATAATCATTGTTTACATTAATTTATTGACATAATCATTGTTGACATGAACTTATTGACATAATCATTGTTTACATTAACTTATTGACATAATCATTGTTGACATGAACTTATTGACATAATCATTGTTTAATTAAATGCTTCAAGATCTTCCCAGCTGAGAGAATGCTGTTTGACACACTGGTACTGGAATGAAAAGTGTCGACTATAAAAATGGTCAAAACGCAATAAAAGAGAAACATGTGGGTACTTAAAACTGCAGACAAAATTGTCTGACATTAAAATAAAATCAATCAAATGAAATACATGAAGAAAATGGATGCAGCGATTTGGCAATAAAATGATACATTATTATAATACACTGTGATGTTCAAAAATACACATATGAAAATAATGCATATTTTTGCTATGATAATGATGAAACATATTTATATTCAAATGTCACGATCCATAATTAATAATAGTCTGAATAATTCATCATGATTATGATCATGTCATGTATTAACTCAGAAAATGTGTGTAACTACATTCATTAAATGATTTAACTGCCGTGTGGATTTTAGTTTACAAAGATCAAATATGGAATAATCAACAAACAAAAAAAGTATTTGCAAGAAGATTAAAGATGTGAAGTTTTTA
>NC_084560.2:4325420-4337920 GCF_033978685.3 Nerophis lumbriciformis
TAACATAATATGATGTTATATTACAAGATAATCGTATAATATAACACTATGAAATATTATTATTTTATATTGCAAGATAATAGTATAATATCATATCATAAAACAAAGTGTTGTATTACAAAATAATAGTATATTATATCATCACAAAATAATATGTTATACTACAAGATAATAGTATAATACAATATCATAAAATATTATGTTATAATACAAGATAATATTATAATATAATATAATAAAATACTATTATGTTATATTACAAGATAATAGTATATTACATCATAAAATAATATTATGTTATAATACAAGATAATAGTATATTATAATATCATAAAATAATATGTTATAATACAAGATACTAGTATAATATAACATCATAAAATAATATTATGTTATATTACACGATAATAGTACATCATAATATCATAAAATAATGTGTTATATTAAAAGATAATAGTATAATACCTTAGCATAATATTATGTTATATTACAAGATAATAGTATAATACCTTAACATAAAATTATGTTATATTACAAGATAATAGTATAATATAATACTATGAAATATTATTATTTTATATTGCAAGATAATAGTATAATATCATATCATAAAATAAAGTGTTGTATTACAAAATAATAGTATATTATATCATCACAAAATAATATGTTATACTACAAGATAATAGTATAATACAATATCATAAAATATTATGTTATAATACAAGATAATATTATAATATAATATAATAAAATACTATTGTGTTATATTACAAGATAATAGTATATTGTATCATAAAATAATATTGTGTTATAATACAAGATAATAGTATATTATAATATCATAAAATAATATGTTATAATACAAGATACTAGTATAATATAACATCATAAAATAATATTATGTTATATTACACGATAATAGTATATCATAATATCATAAAATAATGTGTTATATTACAAGATAATAGTATAATACCTTAGCATAATATTATGTTATATTACAAGATAATAGTATAATACCTTAACATAAAATTATGTTATATTACAAGATAATAGTATAATACCTTAACATAATATGATGTTATATTACAAGATAATAGTATAATATAATACTATGAAATATTATCATTTTATATTGCAAGATAATAGTATAATATCATATCATAAAATAAAGTGTTGTATTACAAAATAATAGTATATTATATCATCATAAAATAATATGTTATACTACAAGATAATAGTATAATACAATATCATAAAATATTATGTTATAATACAAGATAATATTATAATATAATATAATAAAATACTATTATGTTATATTACAAGATAATAGTATATTGTATCATAAAATAATTTTATGTTATAATACAAGATAATAGTATATTATAATATCATAAAATAATATGTTATAATACAAGATACTAGTATAATATAACATCATAAAATAATATTATGTTATATTACACGATAATAGTATATCATAATATAATAAAATAATGTGTTATATTACAAGATAATAGTATAATACCTTAGCATAATATTATGTTATATTACAAGATAATAGTATAATACCTTAACATAAAATTATGTTATATTACAAGATAATAGTATAATATAATACTATGAAATATTATTATTTTATATTGCAAGATAATAGTATAATATCATATCATAAAATAAAGTGTTGTATTACAAAATAATAGTATATTATATCATCACAAAATAATATGTTATACTACAAGATAATAGTATAATACAATATCATAAAATATTATGTTATAATACAAGATAATATTATAATATAATATAATACAATACTATTATGTTATATTACAAGATAATAGTATATTGTATCATAAAATAATATTATGTTATAATACAAGATAATAGTATATTATAATATCATAAAGTAATGTTATAATATAAGATACTAGTATAATATAACATCATAAAATAATATTATGTTATATTACACGATAATAGTATATCATAATATCATAAAATAATGTGTTATATTACAAGATAATAGTATAATACCTTAACATAATATGATGTTATATTACAAGATAATAGTATAATATAATACTATGAAATATTATTATTTTATATTGCAAGATAATAGTATAATATCATATCATAAAATAAAGTGTTGTATTACAAAATAATAGTATATTATATCATCATAAAATAATATGTTATACTACAAGATAATAGTATAATACAATATCATAAAATATTATGTTATAATACAAGATAATATTATAATATAATATAATAAAATACTATTGTGTTATATTACAAGATAATAGTATATTATATCATAACATAATATTATGTTATAATACAAGATAATAGTATATTATAATATCATAAAATAATATGTTATAATACAAGATACTAGTATAATATAACATCATAAAATAATATTATGTTATATTACACGATGATAGTTTATCATAATATCATAAAATAATATGTTATATTACAAGATAATAGTATAATACCTTAGCATAATATTATGTTATATTACAAGATAATAGTATAATACCTTAACATAAAATTATGTTATATTACAAGATAATAGTATAATACCTTAGTATAATATTCTGTTATATTACAAAACAATAGTATAATATAATGTCATAAAATAATATAATGTTATATTACAAGATAATAGTATATTATATCATAAAATAATTTTATGTTATATTACAAGATAAACAGTAAAATATGTTATCATGACATAATATTATGTTATATTACAAGATAATAGTATAATATAATATCATAAAATAATATGTTATATTACACAATAATAGTATAATATAATGTCATAAAATAATGTTATATTACAAGATAATGGTATAATATCCATCCATTTTCTACCGCTTTAATAGTATAATATAACATCATAAAATAATATTTTGTTTTATTACAAGATAATAGTATATTATAATATCATAAAATAATGTAATAAATTGCAAGATAATAGTATAACACCATAACATAATATAATGTTATATTACAAGATAATAGTATAACATAATGCCCTAAAATAATATTATGTCATAATAAAAAAGTAAGATAAAGTATTATTTTCATGACCTGTGACACTCAGTGACATAAATGCTGAAAAAAAATAAAATTTTTTTGGATACAGACTCTAAATGTGTGTACCTAATGTTGTGGCCCGGTGAATCTACTTCATGTTTACCACGTTTATTTTCGACCGAGTCTTTAAAGAAAATACTTCAAGATGCAAATTTAAACGATGTGCAGTTTAAAAAAAGACACATTCTCCCCCTCTGGTATCATAGCAGACTCAAACGGACGTTATATTATAGTTACTGGCCAACTCTATAACACCAAGGTTGTACTGGCTAACGTATATGCTCCGAATTTTGATGATGCCCAGTTTTTTGATCGTCTCATCAAATTACTTCCAGATCTAAACTCTCACCAGCTCATTATGGGAGGTGATTTTAATTTTTGTTTAGAACCTGGGATGGACAGATCAACAGCCAGAAAAGGTTATGTAGCATCTAAATCAGTTTCCTATATACAAACTTTTCTTTCGGAATTTGGCATATCCGATATATGGCGTTTTTTGCATCCAAAAAGTAGGGAATACTCCTTCTTTTCGCATGTGCACCACACATATAGCAGAATCGACTATTTTTTCACTGACAATAAATTAACTCCCTACATAAGTTCTTGTGAGTATCAAACTATACTAATATCTGACCATGCTCCCCTTTTATTGAAGCTGAATTTGCCTGAATCAAGGACAATTAGAAGAAATTGGAGGTTTAACTCTCTATTATTAGCAGATGAAAATTTTGTACTTTTTTTATCAGAACAAATCTCTCTATTTTTGGAAATAAACATGACCACAGATGTTTCAGTTGCGACTGTTTGGGAGGCCCTTAAGGCTTACTTAAGAGGGCAGATAATATCTTTCATGGCTAATAAGAGAAAGAACTCTGAAGCAAAACAACTAAGTCTGGACAAGCAAATAGCTGAAATTGATAAAATATATGCACAATTCCCATCTCCTGACTTATATAAAGAGCGTATGAAACTTAAAGCAGAATATGACCTTATTTCATCATTTTTCATTGAAAACCTTCTGCTCAGGAATAGGAGTGTTCTGTATGAACATGGTGAGAAGGCAGGGGAAATTCTGTCCAGACAATTGAAGGGGGTAAGAGCTAAACAAATTATCAATGGGGTGCTTTCTCAGGATGGTAGGGTCACTACAGACCAACAGGAAATAAATAATATTTTTAAAGATTACTATTGTAAACTGTATGCATCCAACAGTCCCTCCAATCCCAATGCCATACAGGACTTCTTTAAGGATCTGCGTATCCCATCCTTGCCACCAGATCAGGTCTTAAATCTAGATAAGCCAGTAACACAACAAGAAATATCGGAGGCCATTAAGTCTCTGCAAACTAAAAAATCACCTGGTTTGGATGGTCTGCCGTGTGAATTTTATGTGAAATTCTCTACACAGTTAGCTCCTATTTTGGCAGCCATGTATTCAGAATCACTAGTAGCGGGATTTCTCCCAACCACCCTAAATCAGGCACGCATAACATTACTGGCAAAAAAGAGCAAGGACCCCTTAGACTGCGGATCCTATAGACCCATATCTTTGTTAAACACAGACTATAAAATATTGGCCAAAGTATTAGCTTACCGTTTGGAAAACATTTTACCCAGTTTAATATCCCCAGACCAGACAGGTTTTGTTAAGCATAGACGCTCCTTTTTTAATACCCGACGCCTGTTTAACATAATGTACACTCCTTGTCAAGCTGCTTCAGAATGTCTTCTCTCCATGGATGCAGAGAAGGCATTCGATAGAGTAGAATGGGACTACCTCTTTGAAACGCTGGCAAAATTCGGATTTGGGGAAACATTCATCACATGGATAAAACTGTTATATTCCAGCCCTTCTGCTATGATTCTGACTAATAATTTGTATTCAAGTCCTTTTGATTTACACCGTGGAACTCGCCAGGGATGCCCCCTCAGTCCCCTTCTTTTTGTCCTGGCTATCGAACCCCTAGCTTTAGCCATTAGATCTAATCACTCTATAATGGGCATACATAGAGGAAACATAGAACATAAATTGTCCCTTTATGCTGACGATCTTCTCCTTTATGTGTCCAACGCAGAATCTGCAATTCCATTAATTCTTAGCCTGTTACAACAGTTTGGTGAAATCTCCGGTTATAAATTGAATTTAAATAAAAGTGAGCTACTGCCCTTGAATATGGACGTCTCAATACTAGAAAACATTGGGTTGCCCTTTAAGATCACTACAGACAGTTTTAATTACCTCGGAATTACTATTACAAAGAATTTTAAAGACCTCTTCAGGCAAAACTTTGGGAAGTTGTTTACACAAACCAAGCAAGATCTGGCTAATTGGACTCCCCTTTTCATTTCACTTATAGGCAGAGTCAATGTAATAAAGATGACTGTGCTTCCAAAATATTTGTATCTGTTTCAATGCTTACCTGTATTTATCCCTGGTACATTTTTCAAAAAATTAGACTCAATAATCTCATCTTATATTTGGAATGGCAAACAGCCACGTCTGCGCAAGGAGTTTTTACAAAGAGCAAAACATGATGGAGGTATGGCCCTTCCAAATTTCTGTATGTATTACTGGGCCACCAACTTGCATTGCATGTCATACTGGACATATTACCATCTACATAAGGAAAGTCCTACATGGGTGAAGCTGGAGACACATTCTAGTGGTTCTGCTTCTTTAGCAGCCCTAATGGGTGCAGCTTTGCCTCTATCAGTGAAGACAATTAATATTAATCCTGTAGTAAGTCACTCGCTCAAAATATACTGTCAATTTCGAAAACATTTTAACCTGCAAGGAATGAGCCTTTTCAGTCCAGTAGCATCAAATCACTGCTTTCCACCTTCAACACTTGACACAGCTTTTAATATGTGGCATCAAAGGGGTTTGAAATGCTTCAATGATCTTTTTATAGACAATATATTCTCCTCTTTTACGGAGTTGTCCAAGAAATTTAATCTACCCAGTTCCCATATATTTAGATATTTCCAGATAAGGGATTATGTTAAAACAGTTCTTCCGCAGTTCCCTAACAAACCCTCTAAATCAACCACAGATGAAATTATGTGTTTAAATCCAATAAAGAAGAGGGCAATATCATATATACTTAATTTACTCTCAGTATTAGAATGCACTTCCATGCTAAGAATCAGAACAGCATGGGAACAAGACCTCCAAACATCAATAGATGACGTAACCTGGGCAAACATTGAGAAAAGGGTTCACTCATCTTCAATGTGCGCACGACACTCACTGGTCCAATTTAAAGTGATACACCGGGTGCACTTCTCAAAAGCAAAATTAGCAAAAATATTTCCCCATATTAACCCATTATGTGATAGATGTAAACTAGATAACGCAACATTAATACACATGTTTTGGCTTTGTCCGAAGCTAAAGGGGTACTGGAAGTCCATCTTCGAAGCACTCTCTACGGTTTTAACAATTCAAATCGATCCAAACCCTTTCATTTCCGTATTTGGAATCATTCCTGAAGGGATGGAACTACCTGTCGGGGGTCACAAAATAGTTGCCTTCACCACCCTCCTCGCACGCCGCCTGATATTGTTGAAGTGGAAGGAGGCTGACCCACCCTTAGTCTCCCACTGGATAAGGGACGTACTAGCAAACCTGAAGCTGGAGAAAATAAGATACACATTACGGGGCTCTGAAAACAAGTTTTTTAAAGTGTGGAGACCTTTTTTTACTTTTTTTGACCAATCTTCTACACAAGTGCAGGAAGAGCCCTAGATATGTACCTAGATATGGCCTTGTCATGCTGCGTCTACATTATGTTTCAGTTTTCAATTACTGTGTTTTAGGTGCCTTGTACTGAACTTTATCTATTTATTTATTTTTTTACTCCGGGTACTTTTGTACTCTTACTTTTGTTTTTTTGTTTTTGTTTTGAGTGACAGCAGGGGTAGGGGATGAAGAGGGTTTGAATATTTTGTCAATGTGAATGTGAAATCAATAAAAAGAACTATGAAAGAAAGAAAAAAAGACACATTCTGATATTTTCCAAGAGGGTGGGGCGTGGTTTCATTTGCAATCTGGGAACGCCTCCGGAATTGAACATTTTAGGCCCCGTTTATACTGCTAAAGTTATCCGGGGTAAATCCCACCTAACCTTATCCTTGTCCACACACACACACTGTTATGGTTGGAGGAGGAGTTGTGACGGCACAGAACTACAAGGGGGCGGCATAGCTCTATGTCTTTTATTATATATATTAATCAACAATATTACTATAAATAAACTAGAGAATGGCGTGTGACTAATTCAAAAGTGTGTGTGTGTGAGGCTATGTGTGTGATTAGCTGTTGTGTTTTACCAAATATTGAACGAGGAGAAGGAACAAGGCAGGAAGGCAGTCCGTGAGCAGGCAGAGATAGTCAGGGAGAATGGCGAGGCGTCAGAGGTTCGTGTCAAAGCGGAGGTCGAGGATGAAGGGAGGCAGTCCAGAATCCAGAGGGGAACAACAGGGAGAACTCGGGAAAGCACTGCGGGAGGACAACACGGACATCAGATACGGAAACAAGGAAGTCACAGGGAGGGAGCGAGTACGTAGGATAGAAGTCAGACAAGGGGTGCTTACTAGGTACAGACGGCTAAGTTCCGGCCAGGATCCTTGCGTCCACCGGTCTTTTTACAGCTCTCCCACATCAGTCCCAGGTGTGCGGATTGCTGATTGCCCACAGCCTTGCCGGCATGTGGGCGTGTCTCGGCGCGCTGCCGACGGAGGTGCTGGCAGACCCAGCTGCCGGAGAAAAGTGGGTTCTAGCCCTGATACAGTCTGCTTTGCCTATCCAAAAGCATTCAATGTTTTCCGTGGTCATTCCCTCGACAGCCAGGAAACACAAAGCACACGCTAACTTTTTTTTAAATCACATGCAGGGGAGCCCGCATGTGGACAAATGGACCAAGTTTTTCGGTAAGTAGAATCACAGCTGACTGTCACGGCGCGGGTTCGAACCCGCTTTTCCCGGGCAGCTGGGTCTGCCAGCACCTCCGTTGGCAGCTCGGCGAGACACGCCCCTGCTCGTGCTGGACACATCACGCCCACATGCCGGCAAGGCTGTGGGCGATCAGCAATCTGCACACCTGGGACTGATGAGGGCGAGAGGTATAAAGACCAGTGGACCCAAGGATTCTGGCTGGAACTTAACCATTAGTTACCCTAGTAAGCACCCCTTGTCTGACTTCTATCCTGCGTACTCGCTCTCCCCCTGTGACTTCCTTGTTTCCGTGTCTGATGTCCGTGTTGTCCGTGCTTTTCCCGAGTTCTCCTGTGATCCCTTGTTGTTCCCCTCTGGATTCTGGACTGCCTCCCTTGGATCTCGACCTCTCGCCTGGACACGGACCTTCTTCGCCCCGCTTAGCCCTCGACTATCTGCCTGACCACGGACTGCCTTCCTGCTTTGTCCCTCCTCATGCCCAACACAACACTAGGTAACACAAACTATAGCTACTCACACACATAGCCTCACACACACACTCTTGGATTTTGTCACACACCATTCTATAGTTTATTAGTATTGTTTCATTATTATATGTATTATATTGTGTATATATCTAATAAATCATAGAGCAACATTGCCCTCTTGTGGAACTGTGTCGTCACAACTCCCTCCTCCAACCATAATACTGACTTGGACATTGGAAAGTTCTCTTTCCGTCTGAGAAGTGTTGTATCCCAAATAGCTGCAATGGCTATTTTTGGATGAGCGTACTCGCTCTCCCTCTGTGACTTCCTTGTTTCCGTGTCGTCCTCCAGCAGTGCTTTTCTCCAGTTCTCCTGTGATCCCCTGTTGTTCCCCTCTGGATTCTGGACTGTCTCCCTTGGATCTCGACCTCTCGCATGGACACAGTTCTCTTCGCCCCGCTTAGCCCCCGACTATCTGCCTGACCACGGACTGCCTTCCTGCTTTGTCCCTCCTCATGCCCAACACAACACTAGGTAACACACACTATAGCTACTCACACACATAGCCTCACACACACACTCTTGGATTTTGTCACACACCATTCTATAGTTTATTAGTATTGTTTCATTATTATATATATTATATTGTGTATACATCTAATAAATCATAGAGCAACATTGCCCTCTTGTGGAACTGTGTCGTCACAACTCCCTCCTCCAACCATAACACTGACCTGGACATTGGAAAGTTCTCTTGCCGTCTGAGAAGTGTTGTATCTCAAATAGCTGCAATGGCTATTTCTGAATGAGCGTACTCGCTCTCCCTCTGTGACTTCCTTGTTTCCGTGTCGTCCTCCAGCAGTGCTTTTCCCGAGTTCACCTGTGATCCCCTGTTGTTCCCCTCTGGATTCTGGACTGTCTCCCTTGGATCTCGACCTCTCGCATGGACACAAACCTTCTTCGCCCCGCTTAGCCCCCGACTATCTGCCTGACCACGGACTGCCTTCCTGCTTTGTCCCTCCTCATGCCCAACACAACACTAGGTAGCACACACTATAGCTACTCACACACATAGCCTCACACACACACACTCTTGGATTTTGTCACACACCATTCTATAGTTTATTAGTATTGTTTCATTATTATATTGTGTATATATCTAATAAATCATAGAGCAACATTGCCCTCTTGTGGAACTGTGTCGTCACAACTCCCTCCTCCAACCATAATACTGACTTGGACATTGGAAAGTTCTCTTGCCGTCTGAGAAGTGTTGTATCTCAAATAGCTGCAATGGCTATTTCTGGATGAGCGTACTCGCTCTCCCTCTGTGACTTCCTTGTTTCCGTGTCGTCCTCCAGCAGTGCTTTTCTCGAGTTCACCTGTGATCCCCTGTTGTTCCCCTCTGGATTCTGGACTGCCTCCCTTGGATCTCGACCTCTCGCATGGACACAGACCTTCTTCGCCCCGCTTAGCCCTCGACTATCTGCCTGACCACGGACTGCCTTCCTGCTTTGTCCCTCCTCATGCCCAACACAACACTAGGTAACACACACTATAACTACTCACACACATAGCCTCACACACACACTCTTGGATTTTGTCACACACCATTCTATAGTTTATTAGTATTGTTTCATTATTATATATATTATATTGTGTACATATCTAATAAATCATAGAGCAACATTGCCCTCTTGTGGAACTGTGTCGTCACAACTCCCTCCTCCAACCATAATACTGACTTGGACATTGGAAAGTTCTCTTGGCGTCTGAGAAGTGTTGTATCCCAAATAGCTGCAATGGCTATTTCTGGATGAGCGTACTCGCTCTCCCTCTGTGACTTCCTTGTTTCCGTGTCGTCCTCCAGCAGTGCTTTTCTTGAGTTCTCCTGTGATCCCCTGTTGTTCCCCTCTGGATTCTGGACTGCCTCCCTTGGATCTCGACCTCTCGCATGGACACAAACCTTCTTCGCCCCGCTTAGCCCCCGACTATCTGCCTGACCACGGACTGCCTTCCTGCTTTGTCCCTCCTCATGCCCAACACAACACTAGGTAACACACACTATAGCTACTCACACACATAGCCTCACACACACACTCTTGGATTTTGTCACACACCATTCTATAGTTTATTAGTATTGTTTCATTATTATATTGTGTATATATCTAATAAATCATAGAGCAACATTGCCCCCTTGTGGAACTGTGCCGTCACAACTCCCTCCTCCAACCATAACACTGACCTGGAAATTGGAAAGTTCCCTTGCCGTTAATCACGGTTTGTGGATAGCCAATGGAATAATCGCTATAAGGAGTGAGAGGAGAGGAGCGTGAGGGTCTGGCAACCTGACGGCTGTGCTGGACAAGGCGAGGGCTGCACATGCACGCAGGGTCAGAGAGCAAATCTGAAGATGTTATTTTTCCAGCACGATTGGAGGGTGTGAAGCACATTTGCACACGCACTCCATCGCTTCACCTGCTTTTTTTCCCTTCCTCATTTACATGCTGTGCGAGTGACTCCTGAACAGAGTGGGAAGTCTGCTGGAAGAAGCAGGAAACGCTCCATCGTCGAGTAAAAGCATGTTGGCATTTCATGCACCGATCGATGAATAACCCAGAGCCATGTTTTGCACTGCCGATTGGCAGCCCTTCTTTAGCTCTGGGTATGCGTGTGTAAGTGTGTAAGTGCGTGTGTGTGTGAGTGTGTGTGTGTGTGTGCGCTTGTGTGTGTGTGCCTATGTGTGTGCATGTATATATATATATATATATATATATATATATATATATATATATATATATATATATATATATATATATATATATATATAAAAACATGTATAAATGTGTGTTTGCGTGTGTGTGTGTGTGTGCGTATATATATATATATGTGTGTGTGTGTGTGTGTGTGTGTGTTCTTGTATTTCTGCCCTTATTGAGACATCATGAAGGAAAAGTAGCTTCAATTTTAGGACCGAAATCATGGTCCCAATACACAAAACCATCACCAAAAATAATTTAAAAAAATATAAAATATGTATATAGAGACATACTGTAATAACTTAAATAATGAAGGTTCAAACCAATTCCAAAAAAACTAAAAACTAAAAATAAAGGTAGGCATTTTTTGGAGGTCTCAAGAAGGTATTGAATTCAAGAATATGTGTGTGTGTGTGTGTGTGTGTGTGTGTGTGTGTTCTTGTATTTCTGCACTTCTTGAGACATGAAGAAAGAAAAGTAGCCATGAACCATCACCAAAACTAATACAAATGAAATAAATATGTATATAGAGACATGCTGTAATAACTTGAAGTAAATAATGATAAATAATTAAAAACACAATAATTCTACAAAAAATAAACGAACAAAAAGCTTGCCTGTTTATATTTGCATAGTATGTATGTATTATTAATGTTGTAAATACACTTCTTTATATATCTAGAAAGGCTGGTCTTAAAGAGGGAGGCATTTTTCTCAGGTCTCAAGAAGGTAACAAATACAAGAACGTGTGTGTGTGTGTGTGTGTGTGTGTGTGTGTGTACGTGTGTTTATGTGTGTGCATGTATATATATATATATATATATATATATATATATATATATATATATATATATATACATGTATATATATATATATATATATATATATATATATATATATATATATATATATATATATATACATGTATATATATATATATATATATACATATATATATATATATATATACATATATACATGTATAAGTGTGTTTTTGCGTGTGTGTGTGTGTGTGTGTGTGTGTATATATATATGTGTGTGTGTGTTCTTGTATTTCTGCCATTCTTGAGACATCATGAAGGAAAAGTAGCTTCCATATTAGGACCGAAATCATGGTCCCAATACACAAAACCATCACCAAAAATAATTTAAAAAAAAATAAAATATGTATATAGAGACATACTGTAATAACTTAAATAATGA
>NC_084560.2:4355420-4357920 GCF_033978685.3 Nerophis lumbriciformis
CCTTGTGGATCAATAAAGTTTGTCTAAGTCTTATCAATAATAGTAATATTATTATTTTCATGACGATGCCTAATTTTTCCAAATACTACTGTACTATGTTAATTCCCAACATAACATTAGATACTTGGTCTTCATGCAGAAATAGTAATGTAGTAATAATTACTACTACACACTCATTTTCATGGTGGGCCACATGGCAGATACCAAAGCCCTTGGAGGGCTGCTTCATTTAATTATTCCATTTGGTTGGATTATTATTGTTGTTTACTAACAAACTAACCAG
The DNA here is from genome assembly GCF_033978685.3 of Nerophis lumbriciformis. NCBI lineage: Eukaryota > Metazoa > Chordata > Actinopteri > Syngnathiformes > Syngnathidae > Nerophis > Nerophis lumbriciformis. The sequence continues at coordinate 4,355,704 of NC_084560.2, forward strand.
CTTTGGAATCAATAGTCAAAGTGACAACCTAATTTTAGCGAGTGTAGAATTTTCATTATGAATTTGAATGACACAAAGGCAAGGAATGCAGTAGGAACAGGATTCAGAAGGCACTATTACCTGACACGTGAAACGTGACAAATTGCGGCAGAGCACTATCCACTTTAGTCGACCATTCCAACTTGGACCAGTTGTTATGTAGAGTGGAGCTTTCCCTCATTTTCAGCAGACTGCATTGCACAATGATTCACCCCTCCTCTTCCTCTCATGCGAGACCCACCCAGGAATGGGGCCGTATAAATCCCTTCCCTACTGTAGCTTGATGCATGAAATCATATTCAGTTAAGAGCTGCATTTGCATGCCTTGAGGCTTTTTTTCCCTGTGAAAATGTAGATAGATGAATGAATAAAGATGAAATAAAGTCAATGCACATTCTGTCCAGGCAATGGCAGGCCACAAAGAATAATGTGGCGGGCCAAATAAGGCCCCCAGGCCTTGAGTTTGATACCTGTGTAATACTAGTACTACAGTACAAATAATACTCACTGATAGCAGTGTGTATTATTTATAACAAAATACAATAAAAAACATTAAAAAAGAACAATAGTACAAAAACAGAATACAAATTTGCTATTATTATAATTATTATTATTATTATTATTATTATTATTATTATTATTATTATTAGAATAGTCGTAAATGTTTTTATTGTATTTGTTATAAATGTCTGTGATGATAATGTCAATGATAAATTTCTAATCACTGCTATGTTGGAATTATTATTAATATTGATACTGTTGTTGATAGTATTTATTTTTATTTGACTACTTTTGGATTGTTTTTTAATTGTTTTTTAATTTTAATTAAGCAGTCCAACAAAATAATAAACATTAATACCATATTTCAATTCCAATTCCAATTCCAAGTTTAAATAAAAACATTTAAAAAAGAACAATAGTACAAATACAAAATACAAATTAGCTATTATTATTATTATCAAAATATTATTTTATTATTATACTAATATTATTACTATCATCACAGACACTGATAAAAAATACAATAAAAAAATTACTTCTATTCTAATAACAATGATATAATAATATTAACAATAATAATAATAATAATAATAGCTCATTTGTATTTTGTATTCGTACTATTGTTCTTTCTTTTCTTTTTTTATTTGTTATAAATGTCTGTGATGATAATGTCAATGATAAATTTCTACTCACTTCTATGTTGGAATTATTATTAATTTTGATACAGTTGTTGATATTATTCTTTTTTTGTTTTACTAATTTTGGATTGTTTTGTGTCATGTTTATCAATTGCTCTGTTGATTGCTATTCTAAATGTTGCTCGGTTGGGTTTGGAATTGGAATTGGAATTGGAATATTATGGTATTAATGTTTATTATTTTGTTAGACTGATTAATTAAAATTAAAAAAACAATTAAAAAAACAATCCAAAAGTAGCCAACAAAAAATAATCATATCATTAACAGTATCAATATTAATAATAATTCCAACATAGCAGTGATTAGAAATCCCTCATTGACATTATCATCACAGACATGTATAACAAATAACATAAAAACATTTACTATTATTTTAATAATAATAATAATAATAATAATAATAATAATAATAATAGCTAATTTGTATTCTGTATTTGTACTATTCTTTTTTTTTAATGTTTTATTTTTTTATTGTTATAAATGTCTGTGATGATAATGTCAATGAGGGATTTCTAATTACGGCTATGCTGGAAGTATTATTAATATTGATACTGTTGTTGATATGATTCATTTTTGTTGGGCTACTTTTGGATTGTTATTTAATTGCTTTTTAATTTTAATTAATCAGTTCAACAAAATAAAAAACATTAATACCATAATATTCCAATTTCAATTCCAATTCCAAATTTAAATAAATAAATTTAAAAAGAACAATAGTACAAATACAAAATACAAATTAGCTATTATTATTATTATTAGTAGTAGTAGTAGTAGTATTGTTATTAGTATTATTATATTAATATTATTATTATCATCACAAACATTGATAATAAATACAATAAAACATTTACAATTATTCTAATAACAATGATATAATAATATTAACAATAATACTACTACTAATAATAATACCACTACTAATAATAATAATAACAATAATAATAATAATAATAATAATAGCTAATTTGTAGTCCGTATT
>NC_084560.2:4362920-4445420 GCF_033978685.3 Nerophis lumbriciformis
TGATGTTGTCACCCTAACCCAAAGCACAGAGAGGACCCTGGGACATTTGTATGATGTTGCAGCCCTAACCCAAAGCACAGGGAGGACCCTGGGACATTTGTTTGATGTTGTAACCCTAACCCATAGCACCGGGAGGACCCTGGTATATTTGTATGATGTTGTCACCCTAACCCAAAGCACAGGGAGGACCCTGGGATATTTGTATGACGTAGTAACCCTAACCCAAAGCACAGGGAGGACCCCGGGACATTTGTTTGATGTTGTAACCCGAACCCAAAGCACAGGGAGGACCCTGGGATATTTGTTTGATGTTGTAACCCTAACCCAAAGCACAGGGAGGACCCTGGGACATTTATATAATGTTGAAACCCTAGCTCTAAGCACAAACAGGACCCTGGGACATTTGTATGAAGTTGTAATACTAACCCATAGCACAGGGAGGGCCCTGTGACATTTGTATGATGTTGTAACCCTAACCCAAAGCACAGGGAGGACCCTGGGACATTTGTATGATGTTGAAACCCTAACCCAAAGCACAGGGAGGACCCTGGGACATTTATATGATGTTGAAACCCTAGCTCTAAGCACAAAGAGGACCCTGGGACATTTGTATGAAGTTGTAATACTAACCCATAGCACAGGGAGGACCCTGTGACATTTGTATGATGTTGTAACCCTAACCCAAAGCACAGGGAGGACCCTGGGACATTTGTATGATGTTGAAACCCTAACCCAAAGCACAGGGAGGACCCTGGGACATTTATATGATGTTGAAACCCTAGCTCTAAGCACAAAGAGGACCCTGGGACATTTGTATGAAGTTGTAATCCTAACCCAAACCACAGGGAGGTCCCTGGGACATTTGTATGATGTTGTAACCCTAACCCAAAGCACAGGGAGGACCCTGAGACATTTGTATTTTGTTGCAGCCCTAACCCAAAGCACAGGGAGGACCCTGGGACATTTGTTTGATGTTGTAACCCTAACCCATAGCACAGGGAGGACCCCGGGACATTTGTTTGATGTTGTAACCCGAACCCAAAGCACAGGGAGGACCCTGGTATATTTGTATAATGTTGTAACCCTAACCCAAAGCACAGGGAGGACCCTGGGACATTTGTATGATGTTGAAACCCTAACCCAAAGCACAGGGAGGACCCTGGGACATTTATATGATGTTGAAACCCTAGCTTTAAGCACAAAGAGGACCCTGGGACATTTGTATGAAGTTGTAATACTAACCCATAGCACAGGGAGGACCCTGTGACATTTGTATGATGTTGTAACCCTAACCCAAAGCACAGGGAGGAACCTCGGACATTTGTATGATGTTGAAACCCTAACCCAAAGCACAGGGAGGACCCTGGGACATTTATATGATGTTGAAACCCTAGTTCTAAGCACAAAGAGGACCCTGGGACATTTGTATGAAGTTGTAATCCTAACCCAAAGCACAGGGAGGTCCCTGGGACATTTGTATGATGTTGTAACCCTAACCCAAAGCACAGGGAGGACCCTGAGACATTTGTATTTTGTTGCAGCCCTAACCCAAAGCACAGGGAGGACCCTGGGACATTTGTTTGATGTTGTAACCCTAACCCATAGCACAGGGAGGACCCCGGGACATTTGTTTGATGTTGTAACCCGAACCCAAAGCACAGGGAGGACCCTGGTATATTTGTATAATGTTGTAACCCTAACCCAAAGCACAGGGAGGACCCTGGGACATTTGTATGATGTTGAAACCCTAACCCAAAGCACAGGGAGGACCCTGGGACATTTATATGATGTTGAAACCCTAGCTCTAAGCACAAAGAGGACCTTGGGACATTTGTATGAAGTTGTAATACTAACCCAAAGCACAGGGAGGACCCTGTGACATTTGTATGATGTTGTAACCCTAACCCAAAGCACAGGGAGGACCCTGGGACATTTGTATGATGTTGAAACCCTAACCCAAAGCACAGGGAGGACCCTGGGACATTTATATGATGTTGAAACCCTAGCTCTAAGCACAAAGAGGACCCTGGGACATTTGTATGAAGTTGTAATCCTAACCCAAAGCACAGGGAGGACCCTGTGACATTTGTATGATGTTGTAACCCTAACCCAAAGCACAGGGAGGACCGTGGGCCATTCGTATGATGTTGCAACCTTAAACCAAGCACAAAGAGGACACTAGGACATTTGTATGATGTTGTAACCCTAACCCAAAGCACTGGGAGGACCCCGGGACATTTGTATGATGTTGTAACCCTAACCCAAAGCACAGGGAGGACCCTGGGACATTTGTTTGATGTTGTAACCCTAACCTATAGCACAGGGAGGACCCCGGGACATTTGTTTGATGTTGTAACCCGAACCCAAAGCACAGGGATGACCCTGGTATATTTGTATAATGTTGTAACCCTAACCCAAAGCCCAGGGAGGACCCTGGGACATTTGTATGATGTTGAAACCCTAACCCAAAGCACAGGGAGGACCCTGGGACATTTATATGATGTTGAAACCCTAGCTCTAAGCACAAAGAGGACCCTGGGACATTTGTACGAAGTTGTAATACTAACCCATAGCACAGGGAGGACCCTGTGACATTTGTATGATGTTGTAACCCTAACCCAAAGCACAGGGAGGACCCTGAGACATTTGTATGATGTTGTAACCCTAACTCAAAGCACAGAGAGGACCCTGGGACATTTGTATAATGTTGCAGCCCTAACCCAAAGCACAGGGAGGACCCTGGGACATTTGTTTGATGTTGTAACCCTAACCCATAGCACAGGGAGGACCCTGGGGCATTTGTATGACGTAGTAACCCTATCCCAAAGCACAGGGAGGACCCTGGTATATTTGTATGATGTTGTAACCCTAACCCAAAGCACAGGGAGGACCCTGGGACATTTGTATGATGTTGTAACCCTAACCCAAAGCACAGGGAGGACCCTGGGACATTTGTATGACGTAGTAACCCTATCCCAAAGCACAAGGAGGACCCTGGTATATTTGTATGATGTTGTAACCCTAACTCAAAGCACAGGGCGGACCCTGAGACATTTGTATGATGTTGTAACCCTAAATCAAAACACAGAGATGACCCTGGGACATTTGTATGATGTTGTCACCCTAACCCAAAGCACAGAGAGGACCCTGGGACATTTGTATAATGTTGCAGCCCTAACCCAAAGCACAGAGAGGACCCTGGGACATTTGTATGATGTTGAAACCCTAACCCAAAGCACAGGGAGGACCCGGGGACATTTATATATTGTTGAAACCCTAGCTCTAAGCACAAAGAGGACCCTGGGACATTTGTATGAAGTTGTAATACTAACCCATAGCACAGGGAGGACCCTGGGACATTTGTATGATGTTGTCACCCTAACCCAAAGCACAGAGAGGACCCTGGGACATTTGTATGATGTTGCAGCCCTAACCCAAAGCACAGGGAGGACCCTGGGACATTTGTTTGATGTTGTAACCCTAACCCATAGCACCGGGAGGACCCTGGTATATTTGTATGATGTTGTCACCCTAACCCAAAGCACAGGGAGGACCCTGGGATATTTGTATGACGTAGTAACCCTAACCCAAAGCACAGGGAGGACCCCGGGACATTTGTTTGATGTTGTAACCCGAACCCAAAGCACAGGGAGGACCCTGGGATATTTGTTTGATGTTGTAACCCTAACCCAAAGCACAGGGAGGACCCTGGGACATTTATATAATGTTGAAACCCTAGCTCTAAGCACAAACAGGACCCTGGGACATTTGTATGAAGTTGTAATACTAACCCATAGCACAGGGAGGGCCCTGTGACATTTGTATGATGTTGTAACCCTAACCCAAAGCACAGGGAGGACCCTAGGACATTTGTATGATGTTGAAACCCTAACCCAAAGCACAGGGAGGACCCTGGGACATTTATATGATGTTGAAACCCTAGCTCTAAGCACAAAGAGGACCCTGGGACATTTGTATGAAGTTGTAATACTAACCCATAGCACAGGGAGGACCCTGTGACATTTGTATGATGTTGTAACCCTAACCCAAAGCACAGGGAGGACCCTGGGACATTTGTATGATGTTGAAACCCTAACCCAAAGCACAGGGAGGACCCTGGGACATTTATATGATGTTGAAACCCTAGCTCTAAGCACAAAGAGGACCCTGGGACATTTGTATGAAGTTGTAATCCTAACCCAAACCACAGGGAGGTCCCTGGGACATTTGTATGATGTTGTAACCCTAACCCAAAGCACAGGGAGGACCCTGAGACATTTGTATTTTGTTGCAGCCCTAACCCAAAGCACAGGGAGGACCCTGGGACATTTGTTTGATGTTGTAACCCTAACCCATAGCACAGGGAGGACCCCGGGACATTTGTTTGATGTTGTAACCCGAACCCAAAGCACAGGGAGGACCCTGGTATATTTGTATAATGTTGTAACCCTAACCCAAAGCACAGGGAGGACCCTGGGACATTTGTATGATGTTGAAACCCTAACCCAAAGCACAGGGAGGACCCTGGGACATTTATATGATGTTGAAACCCTAGCTTTAAGCACAAAGAGGACCCTGGGACATTTGTATGAAGTTGTAATACTAACCCATAGCACAGGGAGGACCCTGTGACATTTGTATGATGTTGTAACCCTAACCCAAAGCACAGGGAGGAACCTCGGACATTTGTATGATGTTGAAACCCTAACCCAAAGCACAGGGAGGACCCTGGGACATTTATATGATGTTGAAACCCTAGTTCTAAGCACAAAGAGGACCCTGGGACATTTGTATGAAGTTGTAATCCTAACCCAAAGCACAGGGAGGTCCCTGGGACATTTGTATGATGTTGTAACCCTAACCCAAAGCACAGGGAGGACCCTGAGACATTTGTATTTTGTTGCAGCCCTAACCCAAAGCACAGGGAGGACCCTGGGACATTTGTTTGATGTTGTAACCCTAACCCATAGCACAGGGAGGACCCCGGGACATTTGTTTGATGTTGTAACCCGAACCCAAAGCACAGGGAGGACCCTGGTATATTTGTATAATGTTGTAACCCTAACCCAAAGCACAGGGAGGACCCTGGGACATTTGTATGATGTTGAAACCCTAACCCAAAGCACAGGGAGGACCCTGGGACATTTATATGATGTTGAAACCCTAGCTCTAAGCACAAAGAGGACCTTGGGACATTTGTATGAAGTTGTAATACTAACCCAAAGCACAGGGAGGACCCTGTGACATTTGTATGATGTTGTAACCCTAACCCAAAGCACAGGGAGGACCCTGGGACATTTGTATGATGTTGAAACCCTAACCCAAAGCACAGGGAGGACCCTGGGACATTTATATGATGTTGAAACCCTAGCTCTAAGCACAAAGAGGACCCTGGGACATTTGTATGAAGTTGTAATCCTAACCCAAAGCACAGGGAGGACCCTGTGACATTTGTATGATGTTGTAACCCTAACCCAAAGCACAGGGAGGACCGTGGGCCATTCGTATGATGTTGCAACCTTAAACCAAGCACAAAGAGGACACTAGGACATTTGTATGATGTTGTAACCCTAACCCAAAGCACTGGGAGGACCCCGGGACATTTGTATGATGTTGTAACCCTAACCCAAAGCACAGGGAGGACCCTGGGACATTTGTTTGATGTTGTAACCCTAACCTATAGCACAGGGAGGACCCCGGGACATTTGTTTGATGTTGTAACCCGAACCCAAAGCACAGGGATGACCCTGGTATATTTGTATAATGTTGTAACCCTAACCCAAAGCCCAGGGAGGACCCTGGGACATTTGTATGATGTTGAAACCCTAACCCAAAGCACAGGGAGGACCCTGGGACATTTATATGATGTTGAAACCCTAGCTCTAAGCACAAAGAGGACCCTGGGACATTTGTACGAAGTTGTAATACTAACCCATAGCACAGGGAGGACCCTGTGACATTTGTATGATGTTGTAACCCTAACCCAAAGCACAGGGAGGACCCTGGGACATTTGTATGATGTTGAAACCCTAACCCAAAGCACAGGGAGGACCCTGGGACATTTATATGATGTTGAAACCCTAGCTCTAAGCACAAAGAGGACCCTGGGACATTTGTATGAAGTTGTAATCCTAACCCAAACCACAGGGAGGTCCCTGGGACATTTGTATGATGTTGTAACCCTAACCCAAAGCACAGGGAGGACCCTGAGACATTTGTATTTTGTTGCAGCCCTAACCCAAAGCACAGGGAGGACCCTGGGACATTTGTTTGATGTTGTAACCCTAACCCATAGCACAGGGAGGACCCCGGGACATTTGTTTGATGTTGTAACCCGAACCCAAAGCACAGGGAGGACCCTGGTATATTTGTATAATGTTGTAACCCTAACCCAAAGCACAGGGAGGACCCTGGGACATTTGTATGATGTTGAAACCCTAACCCAAAGCACAGGGAGGACCCTGGGACATTTATATGATGTTGAAACCCTAGCTTTAAGCACAAAGAGGACCCTGGGACATTTGTATGAAGTTGTAATACTAACCCATAGCACAGGGAGGACCCTGTGACATTTGTATGATGTTGTAACCCTAACCCAAAGCACAGGGAGGAACCTCGGACATTTGTATGATGTTGAAACCCTAACCCAAAGCACAGGGAGGACCCTGGGACATTTATATGATGTTGAAACCCTAGTTCTAAGCACAAAGAGGACCCTGGGACATTTGTATGATGTTGTAACCCTAACCCAAAGCACAGGGAGGACCCTGAGACATTTGTATTTTGTTGCAGCCCTAACCCAAAGCACAGGGAGGACCCTGGGACATTTGTTTGATGTTGTAACCCTAACCCATAGCACAGGGAGGACCCCGGGACATTTGTTTGATGTTGTAACCCGAACCCAAAGCACAGGGAGGACCCTGGTATATTTGTATAATGTTGTAACCCTAACCCAAAGCACAGGGAGGACCCTGGGACATTTGTATGATGTTGAAACCCTAACCCAAAGCACAGGGAGGACCCTGGGACATTTATATGATGTTGAAACCCTAGCTCTAAGCACAAAGAGGACCTTGGGACATTTGTATGAAGTTGTAATACTAACCCAAAGCACAGGGAGGACCCTGTGACATTTGTATGATGTTGTAACCCTAACCCAAAGCACAGGGAGGACCCTGGGACATTTGTATGATGTTGAAACCCTAACCCAAAGCACAGGGAGGACCCTGGGACATTTATATGATGTTGAAACCCTAGCTCTAAGCACAAAGAGGACCCTGGGACATTTGTATGAAGTTGTAATCCTAACCCAAAGCACAGGGAGGACCCTGTGACATTTGTATGATGTTGTAACCCTAACCCAAAGCACAGGGAGGACCGTGGGCCATTCGTATGATGTTGCAACCTTAAACCAAGCACAAAGAGGACACTAGGACATTTGTATGATGTTGTAACCCTAACCCAAAGCACTGGGAGGACCCCGGGACATTTGTATGATGTTGTAACCCTAACCCAAAGCACAGGGAGGACCCTGGGACATTTGTTTGATGTTGTAACCCTAACCTATAGCACAGGGAGGACCCCGGGACATTTGTTTGATGTTGTAACCCGAACCCAAAGCACAGGGATGACCCTGGTATATTTGTATAATGTTGTAACCCTAACCCAAAGCCCAGGGAGGACCCTGGGACATTTGTATGATGTTGAAACCCTAACCCAAAGCACAGGGAGGACCCTGGGACATTTATATGATGTTGAAACCCTAGCTCTAAGCACAAAGAGGACCCTGGGACATTTGTACGAAGTTGTAATACTAACCCATAGCACAGGGAGGACCCTGTGACATTTGTATGATGTTGTAACCCTAACCCAAAGCACAGGGAGGACCCTGGGACATTTGTATGATGTTGAAACCCTAACCCAAAGCACAGGGAGGACCCTGGGACATTTATATGATGTTGAAACCCTACCTCAAGCACAAAGAGGACCCTGGGACATTTGTATGAAGTTGTAATCCTAACCCAAAGCACAGGGAGGACCCTGTGACATTTGTTTGATGTTGTAACCCTAACCCATAGCACAGGGAGGACCCCGGGACATTTGTTTGATGTTGTAACCCAAACCCAAAGCACAGGGAGAACCCTGGGACATTTGTATGATGTTTTAACCTTAAACCAAAGCACAGGGAGGACCCTGGGACATTTGCATGATGTTGTAACCCTAACCCAAAGCACAGGGAGGATCCTGGGACATTTGTATGATGTTGAAACCCTAACCCAAAGCACAGGGAGGACCCTGGGACATTTGTTTGATGTTGTAACCCTAAACCAAAGCACAGGGAGGGCCCTGGGACATTTATATGATGTTGAAACCCTAGCTCTAAGCACAAAGAGGACCCTGGGACATGTGTATGAAGTTGTAATCCTAACCCAAAGCACAAAGAGGACCCTGGGACATTTGTATGAAGTTGTAATCCTAACCCAAAGCACAGGGAGGACCCTGTGACATTTGTATGATGTTGTAACCCTAACCCAAAGCACAGGGAGGACCCTGGGACATTTTTTTGATGTTGTAACCCTAAACCAAAGCACAGAGAGGGCCCTGGGACATTCATATGATGTTGAAACCCTAGCTCTAAGCACAAAGAGGACCCTGGGACATGTGTATGAAGTTGTAATCCTAACCCAAAGCACAGGGAGGACCCTGTGACATTTGTATGATGTTGTAACCCTAACCCAAAGCACAGGGAGGACCCTGGGCCATTTGTATGATGTTGCAACCTTAAACCAAGCACAAAGAGTACGCTAGGACATTTGTATGATGTTGTAACCCTAACCCAAAGCACAGGGAGGACCCTGGGACATTTGTATGATGTTGAAACCCTAACCCAAAGCACAGGGAGGACCCTGGGCCATTTGTATGATGTTGCAACCTTAAACCAAGCACAAAGAGTACGCTAGGACATTTGTATGATGTTGTAACCCTAACCCAAAGCACAGGGAGGACCCTGGGACATTTGTATGATGTTGAAACCCTAACCCAAAGCACAGGGAGGACCCTGGGACATTTGTTTGATGTTGTAACCCTAAACCAAAGCACAGGGAGAGCCCTGGGACATTTATATGATGTTGAAACCCTAGCTCTAAGCACAAAGAGGATCCTGGGACATGTGTATGAAGTTGTAATCCTAACCCAAAGCACAGGGAGGACCCTGGGGCATTTGCATGATGTTGTAGCCCTAACCCAAAGCACAGGGAGGACCCTGGGACATTTGTATGATGTTGAAACCCTAACCTAAAGCACGGGAGGACCCTGGGACATTTGTTTGATGTTGTAGCCCTAAACCAAAGCACAGGGAGGGCCCTGGGACATTCATATGATGTTGAAACCCTAGCTCTAAGCACAAAGAGGACCCTGGGACATGTGTATGAAGTTGTAATCCTAACCCAAAGCACAGGGAGGACCCTGGGCCATTTGTATGATGTTGCAACCTTAAACCAAGCACAAAGAGGACGCTAGGACATTTGTATGATGTTGTAACCCTAACCCAAAGCACAGGGAGGACCCTGGGACATTTGTATGATGTTGAAACCCTAACCCAAAGCACAGGGAGGACCCTGGTACATTTATATGATGTTGAAACCCTAGCTCTAAGCACAAAGAGGACCCTGGGACATTTGTATGAAGTTGTAATACTAACCCATAGCACAGGGAGGACCCTGTGACATTTGTATGATGTTGTAACCCTAACCCAAAGCACAGGGAGGACCCTGGGCCATTCGTATGATGTTGCAACCTTAAACCAAGCACAAAGAGGACACTAGGACATTTGTATGATGTTGTAACCCTAACCCAAAAGCACAGTGAGGTCCCTGGGACATTTGTATGATGTTGTAACCCTAACCCAAAGCACAGGGAGGAACCTGGGACATTTGTATGATGTTGTAACCCTAACCCAAAGCACAGGGAGGACCCTGGGACATTTGTATGATGTTGAAACCCTAACCCAAAGCACAGGGAGGACCCTGGGACATTTGTATGATGTTGAAACCCTAACCCAAAGCACAGGGAGGACCCTGGGACATTTATATGATGTTGAAACCCTAGCTCTAAGCACAAAGAGGACCCTGGGACATTTGTATGAAGTTGTAATCCTAACCCAAAGCACAGGGAGGACCCTGGGCCATTTGTATGATGTTGCAACCTTAAACCAAGCACAAAGAGTACGCTAGGACATTTGTATGATGTTGTAACCCTAACCCAAAGCACAGGGAGGACCCTGGGACATTTGTATGATGTTGAAACCCTAACCCAAAGCACAGGGAGGACCCTGGGACATTTGTTTGATGTTGTAACCCTAAACCAAAGCACAGGGAGAGCCCTGGGACATTTATATGATGTTGAAACCCTAGCTCTAAGCACAAAGAGGATCCTGGGACATGTGTATGAAGTTGTAATCCTAACCCAAAGCACAGGGAGGACCCTGGGGCATTTGCATGATGTTGTAGCCCTAACCCAAAGCACAGGGAGGACCCTGGGACATTTGTATGATGTTGTAACCCTAACCCAAAGCACAGGGAGGACCCTGGGACATTTGTATGATGTTGAAACCCTAACCCAAAGCACAGGGAGGACCCTGGTACATTTATATGATGTTGAAACCCTAGCTCTAAGCACAAAGAGGACCCTGGGACATTTGTATGAAGTTGTAATACTAACCCATAGCACAGGGAGGACCCTGTGACATTTGTATGATGTTGTAACCCTAACCCAAAGCACAGGGAGGACCCTGGGCCATTCGTATGATGTTGCAACCTTAAACCAAGCACAAAGAGGACACTAGGACATTTGTATGATGTTGTAACCCTAACCCAAAAGCACAGTGAGGTCCCTGGGACATTTGTATGATGTTGTAACCCTAACCCAAAGCACAGGGAGGAACCTGGGACATTTGTATGATGTTGTAACCCTAACCCAAAGCACAGGGAGGACCCTGGGACATTTGTATGATGTTGAAACCCTAACCCAAAGCACAGGGAGGACCCTGGGACATTTGTATGATGTTGAAACCCTAACCCAAAGCACAGGGAGGACCCTGGGACATTTATATGATGTTGAAACCCTAGCTCTAAGCACAAAGAGGACCCTGGGACATTTGTATGAAGTTGTAATCCTAACCCAAAGCACAGGGAGGACCCTGGGCCATTTGTATGATGTTGCAACCTTAAACCAAGCACAAAGAGGACGCTAGGACATTTGTATGATGTTGTAACCCTAACCCAAAGCACTGGGAGGACCCCGGGACATTTGTATGATGTTGTAACCCTAATCCAAAGCACAGGGAAGACCCTGGGACATTTGTATGATGTTGTAACCCTAACCCAAAGCACAGGGAGGACCCTGGGACATTTGTACGATGTTGAAACCCTAACCCAAAGCACAGGGAGGACCCTGGGACATTTATATGATGTTGAAACCCTAGCTCTAAGCACAAAGAGGACCCTGGGACATTTGTATGAAGTTGTAATCCTAACCCAAAGCACAGGGAGGACCCTGTGACATTTGTATGATGTTGTAACGGTGGTTTGTTACATGCAATGTGGGATGGGGGACCCTTTAGGACAACTTGTTTTCATCGAGGGCCACATCACAGTTATGTCTGCCCTCAACGGGCCACTTTTAACATTTGATTAAAAGAACAAAGTATAAGGATTCGGCTCATGATATTGCATTATTGCCTAAGCATTTCATTATTCGCTTTTTTTTTTTACGTTTGCTTAAAAAAATAATAAATAGAATTTAGTGTAAAAAAAAAACTCGCTCAGTTGCCAGAATTTTATCGTAAAAGTTGCAGTGTTGTTTTTTTTTTTTACACCACATTACTGTTAATGGAATGGAAAGACAGTACCACTATTTTACAGTGAAATCTAGAGTTGTTGATTTGTGTGTTACTGTAAACACAAACAGTACCAAAGTTGTTTGTTTTGGACAAAAAAAACCGGCAGCTCAATTTTTCCGTATTGTCATTTTTACAGTGCACACTTTGATAACTTGCTTTGAAATCTTAAGTCAAGTTGATATTCAAGTCCTTTTTTTTTCTTTTTTTTTTTAACATTTTGTTGCATTATTAGCTAAAGTTTGGGGAATACTCTCCCTGACCACCTGATGGCACCACAGACTGTGGATGCTTTTAAAAAAGGCTTAAAAACCCTTCTAGCTATTAGGCTGTTCGAGTTTTTATTTGTATTTATTTTCATTATCTTTTTATTTTTTTAATAAAAAGTGCTTTTACAAATAAAATCTATTATTATTTTTATTATTATTATTATTATTATTATTAAATTAGATGTCTATTATATCTTTTAGTATGGAAAATAAAGTTAATGGGAATAAATGATCGTGGTTATTTTAGAGTTTGGACACTTCTTTATTAGGTGTGTGTGATTTAAAATAGAAACACCAAGAAATATAATAAGTAAATATTCATATGTGTAATACTCAAGGTGCACCCCTCCTTTACCTCTGAATTTAATTTAAATGATAAATTATACTCTTACAACTCAAATAACATTCTAATAAAATGTATCTAATTGTACACACAGTACATGTACGCAGTATTTCTAACAATAAGATACTGCATACAGTTGGGAAAACCAATTAGTCTCAAATACTGTAGCCTGGAAAATGCACTAATCAGTCATTTGTGACAGCACCACCAGGAGGGTTAGGGTTGGTTGAGCACACAAAATAAATACAAAATTAAACACTCTTAATGTATTATCAGACTTACAATTAACATGGGCACTTCAGAAAACCACTGTCAGTAACTACAGTTGGTCGCTACATCTGTAAGTGTGAGTTAAAACTCTATTATGCAAAGCCACAGCCATTTATCAACAACACCCAGAAATGCTTCGCTGGGCCCGAGCTCATCTAAGATGGACTGATGCAAAGTGAAAAAGTGGTTTTTCGACAAAGGGGAAAAGAGCCATCGGGACTCTTCTAGGGTGAAAGTGTAAACGCCAGCATGTGTGATGGTATGGGGGTGTATTAGTGCCCAAGACATGGGTAACTTACACATCTGTGAAGGCACCATTAATGCTGAAAGGTACATACAGCTTTTGGAGCAACATATGTTGCCATCCAAGCAACGTTATCATGGACGCCCCTGCTTATTTCAGCAAGACGATGCCCAGCCACGTGTTACAACAGCGTGGCTTCGTAGTAAAAGAGACTGGCCTGCCTGTAGTCCAGACATTGAAAATGTGTGAAGGCTAAAATATGAGAAGGGCGACTGTTGAACAACTTAAGCTGTACATCTAGCAAGAATGGGAAATAATTTGTCATGGATCATATTTTTTGTTATTTTCGGTTTTAGACTCCATAGTTCCTGTTTGCGCTCCCTTGTTTGTTTTAGTCTCCATGACGTCTGATTAGTTTCACCTGTCTCATGTGTTTGACTCACACACCTGCTTTAACCAGAGACTATTATTTAAGCCTGTTTTGCCACTTAGTTGTCCTGGCGACATTACTCCGTATTTGCTCTGTCCATGCCATAGTTCTTGATGATCTTTTCATGCTCTGTTTTGACTTTTCCCGCCATAGTCACGCTGTTCGATTCATGCCGTGTCCAGTATGTATTTTTTGTTTCATGTCCATAGTTCTTGCTATTTGTTTCAAGACACAGTTTAGTGAGTTTTTTTTTCATGTTTTTAGTTTCATGGTTCATGTCCATAGTTTATGCTAAGTCTTGGCTTTTGTTTTCCTGCGTTAAGCTTGCCTTCACCTTGTGCGCCTTTCTGTTTTGTACTTGGTTGAGTTTTTTTTAGGAGAGATTAAAATATGTTCCTACCTTCAAGCCTTGTCCGGTCTAGTCCGTTTGCATCCCGGGAGAACAAATCCCCGCAGCAACTCCACGACCTGACAGAATTCCACTTCAAAAATGTGTCTCCTCAGTTCCCAAACCTTTACTGAGTGTTGTTAAAAGGAATAACACAGTGGTAAAAATGCCTTTTTTTTTGCAAAGTGTTGCTGCCATTAAATTCTAAGTTCATGATTAAAACTTAAAACTCTACTATGCAAAGCCACAGCTATTTATCAACAACACCCAGAATGAATTTTTTTTAGTTTTTTTAGTGTGAACATGAAATATCTTGTCTTTGCAGTCTATTCAATTGAATATAAGTTGAAAAGGATTTGTTGTATTCTCTTTTTATTTACCATTTACACAATGTGACAAATTCACTGCTTTTTTGTGAAGACAGCGCTTGTGTTTTTAGTTTCATGGTTCATGTCCATAGTTTATGCTAAGTCTTGGCTTTTGCTTTCCTGCGTTAAGCTTGCCTTCACCTTGTGCGCCTTTCTGTTTTGTACTTGGTTGAGTTTTTTTTAGGAGAGATTAAAATATGTTCCTACCTTCAAGCCTTGTCCGGTCTAGTCCGTTTGCATCCCGGGAGAACAAATCCCCGCAGCAACTCCACGACCTGACAGAATTCCACTTCAAAAATGTGTCTCCTCAGTTCCCAAACCTTTACTGAGTGTTGTTAAAAGGAATAACACAGTGGTAAAAATGCCTTTTTTTGCAACGTGTTGCTGCCATTAAATTCTAAGTTCATGATTTAAACTTAAAACTCTACTATGCAAAGCCACAGCTATTTATCAACAACACCCAGAATGAAAAAAAATTTTTTTTTTTAGTGTGAACATGAAATATCTTGTCTTTGCAGTCTATTCAATTGAATATAAGTTGAAAAGGATTTGTTGTATTCTCTTTTTATTTACCATTTACACAACGTGACAAATTCACTGCTTTTTTGTGAAGACAGCGCTCGTGTTTTT
This sequence comes from Nerophis lumbriciformis, assembly GCF_033978685.3. Taxonomy (NCBI): domain Eukaryota; kingdom Metazoa; phylum Chordata; class Actinopteri; order Syngnathiformes; family Syngnathidae; genus Nerophis; species Nerophis lumbriciformis. The sequence goes on from NC_084560.2 coordinate 4,377,759, forward strand.
AGTTTCATGGTTCATGTCCATAGTTTATGCTAAGTCTTAGCTTTTTTTCCCCTGCGTTAAGCTTGCCTTCACCTTGTGCGCCTTTCTGTTTTGTACTTGGTTGAGTTTTTTTAGGAGAGATTAAAATATGTTCCTACCTTCAAGCCTTGTCCGGTCTAGTCCGTTTGCATCCCGGGAGAACAAATCCCCGCAGCAACTCCACGACCTGACAGAATTCCACTTCAAAAATGTGTCTCCTCAGTTCCCAAACCTTTACTGAGTGTTGTTAAAAGGAATAACACAGTGGTAAAAATGCCTTTTTTTTTGCAAAGTGTTGCTGCCATTAAATTCTAAGTTCATGATTTAAACTTAAAACTCTACTATGCAAAGCCACAGCTATTTATCAACAACACCCAGAATGAAAAATGTTTAGTTTTTTTAGTGTGAACATGAAATATCTTGTCTTTGCAGTCTATTCAATTGAATATAAGTTGAAAAGGATTTGTTGTATCTTCTTTTTATTTACCATTTACACAACGTGACAACTTCACTGCTTTTTTGTGAAGACAGCGCTCGTGTTTTTAGTTTCATGGTTCATGTCCATAGTTTATGCTAAGTCTTGGCTTTTGTTTTCCTGCGTTAAGCTTGCCTTCACCTTGTGCGCCTTTCTGTTTTGTACTTGGTTGAGTTTTTTTTAGGAGAGATTAAAATATGTTCCTACCTTCAAGCCTTGTCCGGTCTAGTCCGTTTGCATCCCGGGAGAACAAATCCCCGCAGCAACTCCACGACCTGACAGAATTCCACTTCAAAAATGTGTCTCCTCAGTTCCCAAACCTTTACTGAGTGTTGTTAAAAGGAATAACACAGTGGTAAAAATGCCTTTTTTTTTGCAAAGTGTTGCTGCCATTAAATTCTAAGTTCATGATTTAAACTTAAAACTCTACTATGCAAAGCCACAGCTATTTATCAACAACACCCAGAATGAAAAATGTTTAGTTTTTTTAGTGTGAACATGAAATATCTTGTCTTTGCAGTCTATTCAATTGAATATAAGTTGAAAAGGATTTGTTGTATCTTCTTTTTATTTACCATTTACACAATGTGACAAATTCACTGCTTTTTTGTGAAGACAGCGCTTGTGTTTTTAGTTTCATGGTTCATGTCCATAGTTTATGCTAAGTCTTGGCTTTTGTTTTCCTGCGTTAAGCTTGCCTTCACCTTGTGCGCCTTTCTGTTTTGTACTTGGTTGAGTTTTTTTAGGAGAGATTAAAATATGTTCCTACCTTCAAGCCTTGTCCGGTCTAGTCCGTTTGCATCCCGGGAGAACAAATCCCCGCAGCAACTCCACGACCTGACAGAATTCCACTTCAAAAATGTGTCTCCTCAGTTCCCAAACCTTTACTGAGTGTTGTTAAAAGGAATAACACAGTGGTAAAAATGCCTTTTTTTGCAAAGTGTTGCTGCCATTAAATTCTAAGTTCATGATTTAAACTTAAAACTCTACTATGCAAAGCCACAGCTATTTATCAACAACACCCAGAATGAAAAATGTTTAGTTTTTTTAGTGTGAACATGAAATATCTTGTCTTTGCAGTCTATTCAATTGAATATAAGTTGAAAAGGGTTTGTTGTATCTTCTTTTTATTTACCATTTACACAATGTGACAACTTCACTGCTTTTTTGTGAAGACAGCGCTTGTGTTTTTAGTTTCATGGTTCATGTCCATAGTTTATGCTATGTCTTGGCTTTTTTTTCCCTGCGTTAAGCTTGCCTTCACCTTGTGCGCCTTTCTGTTTTGTACTTGGTTGAGTTTTTTTAGGAGAGATTAAAATATGTTCCTACCTTCAAGCCTTGTCCGGTCTAGTCCGTTTGCATCCCGGGAGAACAAATCCCCGCAGCAACTCCACGACCTGACAGAATTCCACTTCAAAAATGTGTCTCCTCAGTTCCCAAACCTTTACTGAGTGTTGTTAAAAGGAATAACACAGTGGTAAAAATGCCTTTTTTTTTGCAAAGTGTTGCTGCCATTAAATTCTAAGTTCATGATTTAAACTTAAAACTCTACTATGCAAAGCCACAGCTATTTATCAACAACACCCAGAATGAATTTTTTTTAGTTTTTTTAGTGTGAACATGAAATATCTTGTCTTTGCAGTCTATTCAATTGAATATAAGTTGAAAAGGATTTGTTGTATTCTCTTTTTATTTACCATTTACACAATGTGACAAATTCACTGCTTTTTTGTGAAGACAGCGCTTGTGTTTTTAGTTTCATGGTTCATGTCCATAGTTTATGCTAAGTCTTGGCTTTTGTTTCCTGCATTAAGCTTGCCTTCACCTTGTGCGCCTTTCTGTTTTGTACTTGGTTGAGTTTTTTTAGGAGAGATTAAAATATGTTCCTACCTTCAAGCCTTGTCCGGTCTAGTCCGTTTGCATCCCGGGAGAACAAATCTCGCAGCAACTCCACGACCTGACAGAATTCCACTTCAAAAATGTGTCTCCTCAGTTCCCAAACCTTTACTGAGTGTTGTTAAAAGGAATAACACAGTGGTAAAAATGCCTTTTTTTGCAAAGTGTTGCTGCCATTAAATTCTAAGTTCATGATTTAAACTTAAAACTCTACTATGCAAAGCCACAGCTATTTATCAACAACACCCAGAATGAAAAATGTTTAGTTTTTTTAGTGTGAACATGAAATATCTTGTCTTTGCAGTCTATTCAATTGAATATAAGTTGAAAAGGATTTGTTGTATTCTCTTTTTATTTACCATTTACACAACGTGACAACTTCACTGCTTTTTTGTGAAGACAGCGCTCGTGTTTTTAGTTTCATGGTTCATGTCCATAGTTTATGCTAAGTCTTGGCTTTTGTTTTCCTGCGTTAAGCTTGCCTTCACCTTGTGCGCCTTTCTGTTTTGTACTTGGTTGAGTTTTTTTAGGAGAGATTCAAATATGTTCCTACCTTCAAGCCTTGTCCGGTCTAGTCCGTTTGCATCCCGGGAGAACAAATCCCCGCAGCAACTCCACGACCTGACAGAATTCCACTTCAAAAATGTGTCTCCTCAGTTCCCAAACCTTTACTGAGTGTTGTTAAAAGGAATAACACAGTGGTAAAAATGCCTTTTTTTTTGCAAAGTGTTGCTGCCATTAAATTCTAAGTTCATGATTAAAACTTAAAACTCTACTATGCAAAGCCACAGCTATTTATCAACAACACCCAGAATGAAAAAATTTAAGTTTTTTTAGTGTGAACATGAAATATCTTGTCTTTGCAGTCTATTCAATTGAATATAAGTTGAAAAGGATTTGTTGTATCTTCTTTTTATTTACCATTTACACAACGTGACAACTTCACTGCTTTTTTGTGAAGACGGCGCTCGTGTTTGATCCCCGTGTCGGCTTTTAGGGGCGACTGGAAAAGAAGCGGTGATGAATTCCGCGCAACACAAGCAGGACAAAGGTGCGTCACAGGTAGATGATCATCTCGAATGTGCACAAAGGAAATCAAAATATCCTGGACTCATTTACACGAGTGTCACTCAAGCGTTTCTCATCCAGAACATCCCAGATGTCCCTCTCACCGCTCTCGGGTCCCCCGTGTTGGAAGGAAAAATGGAAATGTATGCAATCAGGATTCAGCGCATGAGGTGTGTGTGATATGAATTCTGCAGCAGAGAGGTGAATGAATAATAACATTAATGACATCTTTTCATTGACTTCAAGTCGAGACTTCCGTCTTATTAATTATGCACCGGCTCGTTAAAGCGGGCGAGTGTCGAGCTGCAGTTTTCCGCCTGTGCAGTAAAAGTCCTGCAGAGTGGAATAATGTTGTCATTGTGGGAATGAATGCACATCATCACGCAGATAAAACACTCTTAAGTGCAATCAATAGCTTTGAATTGTGCTGATTGTGTCCTCAACTCTGCTCTTGGTCTTCTGGAGGCGGATCAGCGCAAGTCAACTTTCTATTTAGTGCTCGTAGAACATTTCATCACGCAGCAGCTGATCTGGGACTGAAGATCAACCTGTGAGGGAACAGTCACTCACACACTCCTTGACTATATACATGTAAGGGAACAGTTATTCACACCCTTCTTGAAGATCTACCTGTGAAGGAACAGTCGTTCACACACTTCTTGAAGATCTACCTGTGAGGGAACAGTCATTCACACAATCCTTGAAGATCTACTTGTGAGGGAACAGTCATTCACACACTCCTTGAAAATCTACCTGTAAGGGAACAGTCATTCACACACTCCTTGAAGATCAACCTGTAAGGGAATAGTCGTTCACACACTCCTTGAAGATCTACCTGTGAGGGAACAGTCGTTCACACACTCCTTGAAGATCTACCTGTACGGGAACAATCTTTCACACAGTCTTTGAAGATCTACCTGTGAGGGAACAGTCATTCACACACTCCTTGAAGATCTACCTCTGAGGGAACAGTCATTCACACACTCCTTGAAGATCTACCTGTAAGGGAACAGTCATTCACACACTCCTTGACTATCTACATGTGAGGGAACAGTCATTCACACACTCTTTGAATATCTACCTGTGAGGGAACAGTCATTCACACACTCCTTGAAGATCTATCTGCGAGGGAACAATCTTTCACACACTCTTTGAATATCTACCTGTGAGGAAACAGTCATTCACACACTCCTTGACTATCTACCTGTAAGGGAACAGTCATTCACACACTCCTTGAAGATCTATCTGCGAGGGAACAATCTTTCACACACTCTTTGAATATCTACCTGTGAGGAAACAGTCATTCACACACTCCTTGACTATATACATGTAAGGGAACAGTTATTCACACCATCCTTGAAGATCTACCTGTGAGGGAACAGTCATTCACACACTCCTTGATGATCTACCTGTGAGGGAGCAGTCATTCACACAATCCTTGAAGATCTACCTGTGAGGGAACAGTCATTCACACACTCCTTGAAGATCTACCTGTGAGGGAACAGTCATTCACACATTCCTTGAAGATCTACCTGTAAGGGAACAGTCATTCACACACTCCTTGAAGATCGACCTGTGAGAGAACAATCTTTCACACACTCTTTGAAGATCTACCTGTAAGGGAACAGTTATTCACACACTCCTTGAAGATCTACCTGTAAAGGGAACAGTTATTCACACACTCCTTGAAGATCTATCTGCGAGGGAACAATCTTTCACACACTCCTTGAAGATCTACCTGTAAGGGAACCGTCATTCACACACTCCTTGAAGATCTACCTGTGAGGGAACAGTCATTCACACACTCCTTGACTATCTACCTGTAAGGGAACAGTCATTCACACACTCCTTGAAGATCTATCTGCGAGGGAACAATCTTTCACACACTCTTTGAAGATCTACCTGTGAGGGAACAGTCATTCACACACTCTTTGAAGATCTACCTGTGAGGGAACAGTCATTCACACACTCCTTGAAGATCTATCTGGGAGGGAACAATCTTTCACACACTCTTTGAAGATCCACCTGTGAGGGAACAGTCATTCACACACTCCTTGAAGATCTACCTGCAAAGGAACCGTCATTCACACACTCCTTGAAAACCTACCTGTGAGGGAACAGTCATTCACACACTCCTTGAAGATCTACCTGTAAGGGAACAGTCATTCACACACTCTTTGAAGATCTACCTGTAAGGGAACAGTCATTCACACACTCCTTGACTATCTACCTGTAAGGGAACAGTTATTCACACACTCCTTAAAGATCTACCTGTGAGGGAACAGTTATTCACACACTCCTTGAAGATCTACCTGTAAGGGAACAGTCACTCACACACTCCTTGAAGATCTACCTATGAGGGAAAAATCTTTCACACAGTCTTTGAAGATCTACCTGCAAAGGAACAGTCATTCACACAGTCTTTGAAGATCTACCTGTGAGGGAACAGTTATTCACTCACTCTTTCAAGATCTACCTGTAAGGGAACAGTCTTTCACACACTCTTTGAAGATCCACCCATAAGGGAACAGTCATTCACTAACTCCTTGAAGATCTACCTGTAAGGGAACAGTCGTTCACACGCTCCTTGAAGATCTACCTGTAAGGGAACAGTTATTTACCTACTTTTTCAAGATCTACCTGTAAGGGAACAGTCTTTCACACACTCCTTGAAGATCTAGCCGTAAGAGAACAGTCATTCACACACTCCTTGAAGATCGACCTGTGAGAGAACAGTCATTCATACACTCCTTGAAGATCTACCTGTGAGGGAACAGTCTTTCACACACTCCTTGAAGATCTAACTGTAAAGGAACAGTCATTCATACACTCCTTGAAGATCTACCTGTGAGGGAACAGTTATTCACTCACTCTTTCAAGATCTACGTGTAAGGGAACAGTCATTCACACACTCCTTGAAGATCTAACTGTAAGGGAACAATCTTTCACGCAGTCTTTGAAAATCTACCTGTACGGGAACAATCTTTCACACTGTCTTTGAAGATCTACCTGTAAGAGCACAGTCATTCACACACTCCTTGAAGATCTACCTGTGAGGGAACAGTTATTCGCTCACTCTTTCAAGATCTACCTGTAAAGGAACAGTCATTCACACACTCCTTGAAGATCAACCTGTAAGGGAACAGTCTTTCACACACTCCTTGAAGATCTACCTGTAAGGGAACAATCTTCCACACACTCCTTGAAGATATACCTGTAAGGGAATGGTCATTCACACACTCCTTGAAGATCTACCTGTGAGGGAACAGTTATTCACTCACTCTTTCAAGATCTACGTGTAAGGGAACAGTCATTCACACACTCCTTGAAGATTTACCTGTAAGGGAACAGTCATTCACACACTCTTTGAATATCTACCTGTGAGGGAACAGTCATTCACATAGTCCTTGAAGATATGCCTGCAAAGGAACAGTCCTTCACACACTCCTTGAAGATCTACCTGTTAGGGAACAGTTATTCACACAGTCTTTGAAGATCTACCTGTGAGGGAACAGTCATTCACACACTCCTTGACAATCTTCCTGTGAGAGAACAGCCATTCACACACTCCTTGAAGAGCTCTTTATTTCCACAAACCTGAGACTTTCTTGGACCTCCTCGGGGTCCCACATTGTTATGCCACAGAACGGCCTTCTTTGGCGCCAAAGGCCACCAGCCCAAGCTGGGACATCTCTGCTTTAAATCGGCTTTGGGATCCGACAGTGATTTCCTTGTAGGCCTTTGTGCTCCTCAGAAGTCATCGCCCCCGAGGATTAAACAGGGCAGGTCGCTCCACCGGGCGTCTACCTTTGTGAGCAATAAAAGACTAACTAGAAAGCAATGAAGCCGTGGGAGAATCCATCTACTGGAAGACTCCCCGCAGTTTTCTCATCATCTGTTGGTCCTACGTCATTTTTGTGTCTCCACACAAAAAAAAGGTGGCACTCAGTGTGAGGGACGGATGTACCGCCAAACCAGAGGAGCGTGAAGGCACCTTGACAGCTTGATTCCTGTCACGCTTCGTTTTAGTCTTCTTTCTTCACACCATCCTCCATTCAGCAGGCAGAATAACACAAATACAATCATCAATATGTACTTCAATATTATACTTCAATATTGTACTTCAATATTGTGTGTCAGTCAGCTGCAGAAGACACTCCAATATTAGAAATACAAGAAGTATTTATTGTATTTATATTCATTCTAGTACAAGAGGTATGTATTTGTATTCATTGTAGTACAGTAATTATTTATTGTATTTCTATTCATTGTAGCACAAGAAGTATTTATTGTATTTCTATTAGTTGTAGTACAATAAGTATTTATTTTATTTGTATTTGTTGTTGTAAAATAAGTGTTTATTGCATTTGTATTCATTGTAGTACAAGGAGTATGCATTGTATTTGTATTCACTGGAGTACAAAAAGTATGTATTGTCTTTGTTTTCATTGTAGTACAACAAGTATTTATTGTATTTCTATTCATTGTAGTACAATAAGTATTTACTGTATTTGTATTCATTGTAGTATAAGAAGTATGTCTTGTAGTTTTATTAATTGTATTAAAAGAAGTATTTATTGCATTTGTATTTATTGTAGTACAACAAGTATTTATTAAATAATACATTTATTGTATTTGTATTCATTGTAGTACAATACATATTATTGTACTTGTGTTCATTGTAGTACAATAGGTAGTTATTGTATTTGTATTCATTGTAGTACAAGAAGTATTTATTGTATTTGTGTTCATTGTAGTACAATAAGTATTTATTGTGTTTGTGTTCATTGTAGTACAATAAGTATTTATTGTCTGTGTATTCATTGTAGTACAATAAGTATGTATTGTATTTGTATTCATTGTAGTACAATAAGTATTTATTGTCTGTGTATTCATTGTTGTAAAATAAGTATTTATTGTCTGTGTATTCATTGTAGTACAATAAATATGTATTGTATTTGTATTCATTGTAGTACAACAAGTATTTATTGTATTTGTATTCATTGTAGTACAACAAGTATTTATTGTATTTGTACTCATTGTAGTACAAGAAGTATTTATTGTGTTTGTATTCATTGTAGTAAAATAAGTATTTATTGCATTTGTGTTCATTGTAGTACAATAAGTATTTATTGTATTTGTATTCATTGTAGTACAAGAGGTATTTATTGTATTTGTAGTCATTGTAGTACAATAAGTATTTATTGTATTTCTATTCATTTTAGGTAAGTTAAACTACAAAAGTAGATTTTCTTTCTCTTTAAAACTCATCCCTTGGACAAAATGTTTGTGTGTGTGTGTGTGTGTGTGTGTGTGTGTGTGTGTGTGTGTGTGTGTGTGTGTGTGTGTGTGTGTGTGTGTGTGTGTGTGTGTGTGTGTATGTGTGTGTGTGTGTGAGTGTGTGCGTGTGTGTTTGTGTGTGTGTGCGTCTGTGTGTGTGCATGTAAGTGCGTGTGTGTGGTGGCACGTGTGTGTAAGTGAGTGCGTGCATGTGTGTGTGTGTGTGAGTGTGCATGTGTGAATGTAAGTGCGCGTGCGTGTGTGCGCGAGTGTGTGTAGGTGTGTGTGTGTCTGTGTGTGCGTGCGTGCGTGTGTGTGCGCGCGTATGTGTGCGCGAGTGTGTGCATGTGTGTGTGTGTGTCTGCTCGTGTGTGTGTGCGTGCGTGCGTGCGTGTGCATGTATGTGTGTGTGCGCGTGTGTGTGCACGTGTGTTTGTGTGCGCGTGTGTGTGAGTGCATGTGTGTGTGCGTATGCGTGTGTGCGTGTGTGTGCATGTGTGTTTGTGTGTGTGTGTGTGCCCGTATGCGTGTGTGCGTGACTGCATGTGTGTGCATGTGTGTGTGTGTGTACGTGTGTGTGTGCGTATAAGTGTGTGCATGTGTGTGTGCGTGCATGTGTGTGTGTCTGTGTGCACGTGTGCATGTGTGTGTGTGTGTGTGTGTGAGTGTGCATGTGTGCATGTAAGTGCGTATGTGTGTGTGCGCGCGTGTGTTTAAGTGCGCGTGTGTGTCTGTGTGCACGTGAGTGTCTGTGTGCGTGTATGTGTGTGCGTGCATGCGTGTGTGTGTGTGAGTGTGCATGTGTGCATGTAAGTGCGTGTGTGTGTGTGTGTGCGCATGTGTGTTTGTAGGTGCGGGTGTGTGTCTGTCTGTGCGTGTGCGTGTGTGTGTGCATGTTTGTGTGTGTGCATGTATGTGTGTGTTTGTGCGTATGCAGGTGTGCATGTGTGTGCATGTGTGTGTGTGTGTGTGCCTGTGTGTGCGTGTATGCGTGACTGCATGTATGTGCATGTGTGTGTGTGTGTGTGCCTGTGTGTGCGACTGTGCGTGTATGCGTGACTGCATGTGTGTGCTTGTGTGTGTGTGTGTGTGTGCGCCTGTGTGTGCGTGTATGCGTGACTGCATGTGTGTGCACGTGTGTGCATGTGTGTGCATGTGTGTGCAAGTGTGTGTGTGTGTGTGCCTGTGTGTGCGTGCATGCGTGACTGCATGTGTGTGCATGTGTGTGTGTGTGCGTGTGTGTGTGCGTATAAGTGTGTGCATGTGTGTGTGTGTGCATGTATGTGTGTGTGTGTGCGCATGCAGGTGTGCATGTGTGTGTGTGTGTGCCTGTGTGTGCGTGTATGCGTGACTGCATGTATGTGCATGTGTGTGTGTGTGTGTGCCTGTGTGTGCGACTGTGCGTGTATGCGTGACTGCATGTGTGTGCATGTGTGTGCGTGTGCCTGTGTGTGCGTGTATGCGTGACTGCATGTGTGTGCACGTGTGTGCATGTGTGTGCATGTGTGTGCAAGTGTGTGTGTGTGTGTGTGCCTGTGTGTGCGTGTATGCGTGACTGCATGTGTGTGCATGTGTGTGTGTGTGCGTGTGTGTGTGCGTATAAGTGTGTGCATGTGTGTCTGTGTGCATGTGTGTGTGTGTGCACGCGTGTGTGTCTGTGTGCACGTGTGCATGTGTGTGCATGTGTGTGTGTGTGTGTGTTTGTGTGCCGGTGTGTGAGCGTATGCGTGTGTGCGTGACTGCATGTGTGTGCATGTGTGTGTGTGTGTGTGTGCGTGTATGTGTGCGTATAAGTGTGTGCACGTGTGTCTATGTGCATGTGTGTGCTTGTGTGTGTGTGTGTGCACGCGCGTGTGTCTGTGTGCACGTGTGCATGTGTGTGCGCGTGTGCATGCGTGTGTGAGTGTGTGTGTGTGTGCACGTGTGCGTGTGTGTGTGTGTGTGTGTGAGTGTGCGTGTCCGCGCATGTGTGCGTGTGTGTGTGTGCATGTGTGCGCGCGCGTGTGTGTGTGTGTGCGAGTGCGTGTGTGCATGTGTGTGCGTGTGCATGTGTGTGTGTGTGTGTGGAGGCCGACTCCACATGAGGGATGAAGTTGTGTGTTCAGGTGATTGACAGCTGCCCACATTAAGAGGTGGTTTTGGAAATGAGTCCGTGGAGACCCTGAGCAGGCGAGCAGCGAGTGAAGGAAGACAAAGTCTGAGAGGAGCCGTGCCTTCTTCACCTCGCTCATTGCTATGCCGATGGGCGAGTGGCGAGCTGCTCTCTAAATGGCTGAGGCATGGCGGCCGGTTGCCCTCCGCACCCCCCCCCCCCCCCCCCCTCCCGTGGAGAGCCGCCAACAATATGCACGCCACCAGCCTCAAATTACAATGGAGCCAATTAATAATCACTTCCTTATTTCATATTTCATGTGTGTGATGGGGGGGGGCAGAACAAAGGATTCTCTGTCGGCCATTTTGTTCTCCAAACATCCTTTTGTACGGCGCGTTATTGTGAATGTTGAACACTTTAATATTTTCAAACTGCACGTACTATTGCAACTTCTGCAGCTGCGAGGAGAAGACACGTACACGAGAGGCCGAGAGAGCGAGCGAACACGAGCCGGACTGAAAAGTCACGAGACTGCTGAAAAGCGGGCTATCCTTGTGTGTGGGGGCTTTGCAATAAAAGACTTGTTCAAACCTGACTACTGGACTCCCAGAAGATCTGTCGGCACCAGGAGAACCCACCACAGAGAGAGACTTTCACATCTGGCAACCAACATACCTGAGTGCCGACAAGGACAGCGTCCGACCAGCCGGCAGCGAGGACAGGTGCTCCAACTTCAGCTGGCCCAACAGACCCGGATCCTCCAGTCTCTGGTGGACCGGGTCAGATCAGCGGTGCCGACATCAGCGGCCGCGGTCATCCACCGCATGACGGAAACGGAGGACCCCCAGCCCTAACCAATCTGGCGCCCTAGGCAAGATTTAGAGATGCTACCTCAGTAGAAGCATTTAAGTCCCATCTTAAAACTCATTTGTATACTCTAGCCTTTAAATAGCCCCCCTGTTGGACCAGTTGATCTGCCGTTTCTTTTCTTTTCTCCTCTGCTCCCCTTTTCCTTGAGGGGGGGGGGGGGGGGGGGCACAGGTCTGGTGGCCATGGATGAAGTGCTGGCTGTCCAGAGTCGGGACCCGGGGTGGACCGCTCGCCTGTGCATCGGCTGGGAACATCTCTACGCTGCTGACCCGTCTCCGCTCGGGATGGTGTCCTGCTGGCCCCACTATGGACTGGACTCTTACTATTATGTTGGATCCACTATGGACTGGACTCTCACAATATTATGTCAGACCCACTCGACATCCATTGCTTTCGGTCTCCCCTAGAGGGGGGGGGGGGTTACCCACATATGCGGTCCTCTCCAAGGTTTCTCACAGTCATTCACATCGACGTCCCACTGGGGTGAGTTTTTCCTTGCCCGTATGTGGGCTTTGTACCGAGGATGTCGTTGTGGCTTGTGCAGCCCTTTGAGACACTTGTGATTTAGGGCTATATAAATAAAGATTGATTGATTGATTGATTTTAGGTGGCTCCCCCCCACATCGGCAGTGAAGTGTATATACTCACAAGAAACCGAATAGCTTTGTCTTTGACCTTTTTTTTTTTTTTTACTTACAACTATACCTAATATATAAAGGGGTGGAAAAGTGACTATTACCTGCAGGGCAAACATTAGCTAACCAGAAGGCAATAACAATGTAAACAAAAAACAGCTGCTTAAAAGATCTAATACAAATGTCCCTGAGGAATGTAAGGTGGGAGTACTGTAATTACCTAACGTTACATTATTATTTTCCATAACAATTTAGCCCCCTCCACAATATTAACCCGACGTTAAAACAGAACTAGCTATTTATTGATTGGCAATTGCCGAATCATGTAACATTAGCTTAATGCTAAAAAGCCGAGTTACTATCACATTCTGTAACAGATAAATCATTTCATGTTCGGCTCACCTACCTGCTACCTCTGTCTTTTCTCGTTTCTCCTCCTCTTCTTTTCTCTTTTTTCTTCCCTGGGCACCTGACAGTTTTGGCCGTTTTGACATCTCGTGTTGATTTTTTGATGTGGTGACGTCCAAAAAGAGTCATGATACGGGAAGGGAGGGGGCGCACCGTGCGGGGGGAGAGGGGGCGTAATGTTGTAACAAATAATATTTCTATTAAATAGGCTTTACTTTGCATTTTAATTAACGTGGGATTATTTTTTTGTATTTAGAAATAATAGTACCAACTTTTTTTCTTTTCTTTTTTTTTCTCCAACATTTGTGGCACTGGCGTGGCGCCCCCTCATGGACGGCGCCCTTAGCATTTGCCTATACGGCCTATGCCACGGGCCGGCCCTGCCCCCAGGCCTTTCTAGACGTCTTCGAGGCCACGGCATGGCCAGAAGAGGAATGGGGAGTGCGGCTGCGGCCACTGCTGGCGGGGGGAGCGCAGCGGGCAGTGCTTAACCTGCCGGCGGCATCCCGCGTGCGCTTTCCAGACCTGAGGCACACGGTGCTGGACCAAACCGGTTGCACCAGTGAAGACTACCGACGCCGGTTCCGGGCGCTGCGCCTGGGACCGGAGGACGGACCGTTTGTATTGGGGCAGCGACGACCAGGTGAGGGAGCAACTTATCCTGGAGTAGTTCCTGGAGGCAATCCCTGCGCGGACATTGGCCCAGAGACCTGGCAGTGGCGGTGGCGCCGGCGGATGACCACCTGGCGGTGCATCGCGAGGCGTGGAGGAAGGAGAGGACTGACGGAGCGGCCGAGCGCCCAGTGCCGCTGCCGCGTGGACTGCGCGCGTCACGGGACGAGGCGGAGCCGCTGATTCCGCGGCGCCGCGCGACTGACTCTTCTGTTTTTTTTTCTGCTTTGTAGGTCCCGACAAAGTGGCCACTGGATTGACTAGGTCGCAGTCCAGGCAGGCCGCGCACCAGCGGCGCACGTCTGCCCGGATGCCTGGCCAATAGAATCGGACCATTACAGGCAGGCTGCTCGCACCACAGGCCGCGGCGGGCCCGCCGGTTCCACGGCCCAGGACATTTAATTCTCCTTGTGCTTCTTTACAGGTCCCGGCTGCTGCAGATACAGTGCTTCCCGCGCAGACGGCCCCTCAAACGCCTAGGCAGGCGTGCTGGAGGTGTGGGCAGCCCGGTCACATGGGTCAGAAACCTCCACGCATGGAGGTGGGGCAGGTGATCCGGGTTGTCGGCCCTCCGGCGCCCTCCCCCAGCCCGGGTGAGATGTACTGTATTCCGGTAAAGATACAAGGGAGTACACACCGGACGATGGTGGATTTGGGCTGTGAGCAGTCCATGATCCACCAGAACCTGGTTCGACCCGGGGCTTTGAGGCAGGCAGCACGGGTGAAAATTAAATGTGTTCATGGGAATGTGCATGAATACCCCATGGTGCCGGTAGAAATTCAATTCAATAAACGAAAATATAGTATCAAGGTTGCTGTAAGTGCGCACCTAACGCACCCCTTAATCCTGGGAACTAATTGGGAGGGGTTTAACGATCTAGTGAAGCAGTGTGCAGGGGTGCGTTCACGACCAGTAGGGAATATGGAATATCTGAGCTGTTTTCAGCGGCGACGCGAGAACATCCGACACTGCCAAGCAGAAGGAAGAACCGGCGGGGGCTTGGCAGGAATCTTCCCGGGTCCCCACTGGCACCCCACGGAAGACTTCCCACTTGAGCAGTCTCGGGATGACACTCTGCGCTCGGCCTGGGACCAAGTGATTTCTATTGATGGTCAGCTGGTGCGCCCGGGAATAGCGCGGGTATTCCCTCACTTTGCTTTAATCAGGGATGGATTATACAGAGTGAGTCGTGACACTCAAACCGGAGAAGAAATCAACCAGTTGTTGGTGCCGAAACGCCGTCGGGAAATGGTTTTCCAGGCGGCGCACTTCAACCCCATGGCTGGACACATGGGGTATGATAAAACACTCCACCAATGGTCGGATTCTATTGGCCAGGCAGGCGGGGAAGGCTGCGCACCAGCGGCGCACGTCTGCCCGGACTGCCAGCTAGTCAATCCAGCGGCCACCCCCAGGGCGCCTTTGCGCCCATTACCACTCATGTAGATCCCGTTTGAACGGATTGGCATGGACCTCGTCGGACCATTCCACCTGAGCACCCGGGGAAATCGTTTTGTGCTAGTCCTGGGGGATTACGCAACCCGATATCCCGAAGCAGGGCCGCTGCGGTCCAACTCTGCAAAGAGTGTGGCGCAAGCACTGTTTCAGGTCATCTCCCGAGTCGGAATCCCGAAAGAGATTCTGACTGACCAGAGCATGTCCTTTATGTCACGCACGGTGAAGGAACTATACGGATTGTTGGGGATTAAATCTATTTGGACCAGCGTCTACCACCCGCAGACCGATGGGCCTGTGGAGCAGCTGAATAAGACGCTAAAATCCATGATCCGTAAGTTTGTGCATGAGGACAAACCTGATTGGGAAAAATGGTTGGATATGCAGCCGCCTATCTGGATGACGTCATCATCCGGCTGGGTAGAGCATATGCAGAGGGTGGGGGCGGTGCTCGAGTCCCTGAGGTGGGCGGGGCTCACCGCCAACCCGGCAAAGGGTGCGGTTGGCCGGAGGGAGGTACAGTATTTGGGGTACCACTTGGGAGGAGGGGCAGGTGCGCCCGCAAGTAGAAAAAACAGCAGCAATTGCGGCCTGCCCGACTCCCAAGATGAAAAGAGAGGTGAGGCAGTTTTTGGGGCTGGCAGGTTACTACCGGAGGTTCATCCCCCGGTTTGCGGACCTGACCAGCCCACTAACTAAACTGACCCGAAAGGTCGCTCCAGATCTGGTCCGGTGGACGGAGCAGTGCCAGCAGGCGTTTGAGAGGGTGAAGAAGGCCCTCTGCGAGGAGCCGGTCCTGCACATGCCTAACTTCTCTCTCCCATTCTGTTTGGAGGCAGACGCTTCGGGCAGAGGACTGGGAGCTGTTTTGTCCCAGCGGGTGGGGGGAGTCAACCGCCCCGTACTATACATCAGTCGGAAGCTCTCCGGCCGGGAGGCGAGGTACAGCACAGTAGAGAGGGAGTGCCTCGCCATCCGGTAGGCGGTCGGGGCCCTCCGGTATTACCTGCTGGGGTGCTCTTTCAGCCTCTGCTCAGACCACAAACCCCTCCAGTGGCTCCACCGCATGAAGGATGCCAACGCGCAGATCACCCGTTGGTATCTGGCATTGCAACCCTACAACTTCAGAGTGGTACACAGGCCGGGGGCGCAGATTGCCGTGGCTGACTTCCTCTCCTGAGAGGGGTGGGGGGAGTAGGCGCGGCCGGACGGCTTCCCGGCCTGAGTCCAGCGGTAGAGGTACGTGGAGGGGGGCGTGGTCGGAGTGCCTCCTGCAGGAATGGGGTGAGTATGGCCCGGTTTCGAAGCCCAGCGGCAGGTGAGTAGATTGCCCCAGCTGGGGCTGATTATTTAATCACCTAACGCCTTTATTAGCAGCGGCCGGGGCCATGACGGCAGCTGCGGCTGGGAGGAGAAGACACGTACACGAGAGACTGAGAGAGCGAGCGAACACGAGCCAGACTGAAAAGTCACGAGAGAGCGCAGACTGCTGAAAAGCGGGCTATCCTTGTGTGGGGGATTGCAATAAAAGACTTGTTCAGACCTGACTACTGGGCTCCCAGAAGATCTGTCAGCACCAGGAGAACCCACCACAGAGAGAGACTTTCACAGACACGTATACAATTTTTCTACTTTAAAACTTGGGTTGGGGAGGAGATCTTTCCCCAAGTGGAGGAGTTCAAGTACCTCGGAGTCTTGTTCACGAGTGAGGGAAGAGTGGATGGTGAGATCGACAGGCGGATCGGTGCGGCGTCTTCAGTAATGCGGACGCTGTATCGATCCGTTGTGGTGAAGAAGGAGCTGAGCCGGAAGGCAAAGCTCTCAATTTACCGGTCGATCTACGTTCCCATCCTCACCTATGGTCATGAGCTTTGGGTTATGACCGAAAGGACAAGATCACGGGTACAAGCGGCCGAAATGGGTTTCCTCCGCCGGGTGGCGGGGCTCTCCCTTAGAGATAGGGTGAGAAGCTCTGTCATCCGGGGGGAGCTCAAAGTAAAGCCGCTGCTCCTCCACATGGAGAGGAGCCAGATGAGGTGGTTCGGGCATCTGGTCAGGATGCCACCCGAGCGCCTCCCTAAGGAGGTGTTTAGGGCATGTCCGACCGGTAGGAGGCCACGGGGAAGACCCAGGACACGTTGGGAAGACTATGTCTCCCGGCTGGCCTGGGAACGCCTCGGGATCCCCCGGGAGGAGCTGGACGAAGTGGCTGGGGAGAGGGAAGTCTGGGCTTCCCTGCTTAGGCTGCTGCCCCCGCGACCCGACCTCGGATAAGCGGAAGAAGATGGATGGATGGATGGATACTTTAAAACTCAAACTGCACGTACTATTTCAACTTCTATAAAAACAATTATGGACATATACAGTATTTTACTTTAGAACTCAAACTGCACGTACTTCTATACAATACATTATGGACACATACACAATTTTACTACTTTAAAACGCAAACTGCACGTACTATTTCAACTTCTATAAAAAAAAACAATTATAAAAGCACAATATTTTACTACATTAGGACTCAAACGGCACATACTATTTCAACATTTAAAAAAACAATTATGGACACATACAATATTTTACTTTAGAACTCCAACTGCACGTATTATACTTGTTCAGAAGTCAAACTAGACGTACTATTTCAACTTCTATATAATAAATTATGGACACATATACACAATTTTACTACTTTAAAATTCAAACTGCTCATACTATTTCAACTTCTATAAAAAACAATTATAAAAGCACAATATTTTACTACATTAGCACTCAAACTGCACATACTATGTCAATGTTTAAAAAAACCAATTATGGACACATCTAATATTTGACTCATTTAGAACTCAAACTGCACGTACTATTTAAATTTCTATAAAAACAATTATGGTCACATACAATATTTTACTAGTTTAGAACACAAACTGCTTGGAGTATTTCAACTTTTATAGAAATAATTATAAACACATACAATATTTTAATATTTTAGAGCTAAAAACTGTACGTACTATTTCAACTTCTTTAAGAACAATTATGACACATACAATATTTTACTCATTTAGGACTCCAACTGCACGTACTATTGCAATTTGTATAAAAACAATTATGGACACATACAATATTTTACTTTAGAACTCAAACTGCACGTACTATTTCAACGTCTATAAAATAAATTATGGACACAAACACAATTTTTCTACTGTAAAACTCAAACTGCACGTTCTATTTCAACTTCTATAAAAACAATTATTGACACATACAATATTTGACTCATTTAGAACTCAAACTGCACGTACTATTTAAATTTCTATAAAAACAATTAAGGTCACATACAATATTTTACTAGTTTAGAACACAAACTGCTCATACTATTTCAACTTCTATAAAAAACAATTATAAAAGCACAATATTTTACTACATTAGCACTCAAACTGCACATACTATGTCAATGTTTAAAAAAACAAATTATGGACACATCTAATATTTGACTCATTTAGAACTCAAACTGCACGTACTATTTAAATTTCTATAAAAACAATTATGGTCACATACAATATTTTACTAGTTTAGAACACAAACTGCTTGGAGTATTTCAACTTTTATAAAAATAATTATAAACACATACAATATTTTAATATTTTAGAGCTAAAAACTGTACGTACTATTTCAACTTCTTTAAGAACAATTATGACACATACAATATTTTACTCATTTAGGACTCCAACTGCACGTACTATTGCAATTTGTATAAAAACAATTATGGACACATACAATATTTTACTTTAGAACTCAAACTGCACGTACTATTTCAACGTCTATAAAATAAATTATGGACAAAAACAAAATTTTTCTACTGTAAAACTCAAACTGCACGTACTATTTCAACTTCTATAAAAACAATTATTGACACATACAATATTTTACTCATTTAGAACTCCAACTGCACGTACTATTTCAACTTCTATATAATAAATTATGGACACATATACACAATTTTACTACTTTAAAATTCAAACTGCTCATACTATTTCAACTTCTATAAAAAACAATTATAAAAGCACAATATTTTACTACATTAGCACTCAAACTGCACATACTATTTCAACAATTAAAAAAAAAAAGTATGGAGACATCCAATATTTGACTCATTTAGAACTCAAACTGCACGTACTATTTAAATTTCTATAAAAACAATTATGGTCACATACAATATTTTACTAGTTTAGAACACAAACTGCTTGGAGTATTTCAAATTTTAAAAAAATAATTATAAACACATACAATATTTTAATATTTTAGAGCTAAAAACTGTACGTACTATTTCAACTTCTTTAAGAACAATTGTGGACACATACAATATTTTACTCATTTAGAACTCCAACTGCACGTACTATTGCAATTTGTATAAAAACAATTATGGACACATACAATATTTTACTTTAGAACTCAAACTGCACGTACTATTTCAACGTCTATAAAATAAATTATGGACACAAACACAATTTTTCTACTGTAAAACTCAAACTGCACGTTCTATTTCAACTTCTATAAAAACAATTATTGACACATACAATATTTGACTCATTTAGAACTCAAACTGCACGTACTATTTAAATTTCTATAAAAACAATTATGGTCACATACAATATTTTACTAGTTTAGAACACAAACTGCTTGGAGTATTTCAACTTTTATAAAAATAATTATAAACACATACAATATTTTAATATTTTAGAGCTAAAAACTGTACGTACTATTTCAACTTCTTTAAGAACAATTATGACACATACAATATTTTACTCATTTAGGACTCCAACTGCACGTACTATTGCAATTTGTATAAAAACAATTATGGACACATACAATATTTTACTTTAGAACTCAAACTGCACGTACTATTTCAACGTCTATAAAATAAATTATGGACAAAAACAAAATTTTTCTACTGTAAAACTCAAACTGCACGTACTATTTCAACTTCTATAAAAACAATTATTGACACATACAATATTTTACTCATTTAGAACTCCAACTGCACGTACTATTTCAACTTCTATATAATAAATTATGGACACATATACACAATTTTACTACTTTAAAATTCAAACTGCTCATACTATTTCAACTTCTATAAAAAACAATTATAAAAGCACAATATTTTACTACATTAGCACTCAAACTGCACATACTATTTCAACAATTAAAAAAAAAAAGTATGGAGACATCCAATATTTGACTCATTTAGAA
This sequence comes from Nerophis lumbriciformis, assembly GCF_033978685.3. Lineage (NCBI taxonomy): Eukaryota > Metazoa > Chordata > Actinopteri > Syngnathiformes > Syngnathidae > Nerophis > Nerophis lumbriciformis. The sequence continues at coordinate 4,397,873 of NC_084560.2, forward strand.
CTCAAACTGCACGTACTATTTAAATTTCTATAAAAACAATTATGGTCACATACAATATTTTACTAGTTTAGAACACAAACTGCTTGGAGTATTTCAAATTTTAAAAAAATAATTATAAACACATACAATATTTTAATATTTTAGAGCTAAAAACTGTACGTACTATTTCAACTTCTTTAAGAACAATTGTGGACACATACAATATTTTACTCATTTAGAACTCCAACTGCACGTACTATTGCAATTTGTATAAAAACAATTATGGACACATACAATATTTTACTTTAGAACTCAAACTGCACGTACTATTTCAACGTCTATAAAATAAATTATGGACACAAACACAATTTTTCTACTGTAAAACTCAAACTGCACGTACTATTTCAACTTCTATAAAAACAATTATTGACACATACAATATTTGACTCATTTAGAACTCAAACTGCACGTACTATTTACATTTCTATAAAAACAATTATGGTCACATACAATATTTTACTAGTTTAGAACACAAACTGCTTGGAGTATTTCAACTTAAAAAAAAAAAATTATAAACACATACAATATTTTAATATTTTAGAGCTAAAAACTGTACGTACTATTTCAACTTCTTTAAGAACAATTATGACACATACAATATTTTACTCTTTTAGAACTCCAACTGCACGTACTATTGCAATTTGTATAAAAACAATTATGGACACATACAATATTTTACTTTAGAACTCAAACTGCAGGTACTATTTCAACGTCTATAAAATAAATTATGGACACAAACACAATTTTTCTACTGTAAAACTCAACTTGCACGTACTATTTCAACTTCTATAAAAACAATTATTGACACATACAATATTTGACTCATTTAGAACTCAAACTGCACGTACTATTTAAATTTCTATAAAAACAATTATGGTCACATACAATATTTTACTAGTTTAGAACACAAACTGCTTGGAGTATTTAAACTTTTATAAAAAATAATTATAAACACATACAATATTTTAATATTTTAGAGCTAAAAACTGTACGTACTATTTCAACTTCTTTAAGAACAATTATGACACATACAATATTTTACTCATTTAGAACTCCAACTGCACGTACTATTGCAATTTGTATAAAAACAATTATGGACACATACAATATTTTACTTTAGAACTCAAACTGCACGTACTATTTCAACGTCTATAAAATAAATTATGGACACAAACAAAATTTTTCTACTGTAAAACTCAAACTGCACGTACTATTTCAACTTCTATAAAAACAATTATTGATACATACAATATTTGACTCATTTAGAACTCAAACTGCACGTACTATTTAAATTTCTATAAAAACAATTATGGTCACATACAATATTTTACTAGTTTAGAACACAAACTGCTTGGAGTATTTCAACTTTTATAGAAATAATTATAAACACATACAATATTTTAATATTTTAGAGCTAAAAACTGTACGTACTATTTCAACTTCTTTAAGAACAATTATGACACATACAATATTTTACTCATTTAGAACTCCAACTGCACGTACTATTGCAATTTGTATAAAAACAATTATGGACACATACAATATTTTACTTTAGAACTCAAACTGCACGTACTATTTCAACGTCTATAAAATAAATTATGGACACAAACACAATTTTTCTACTGTAAAACTCAAACTGCACGTACTATTTCAACTTCTATAAAAACAATTATTGACACATACAATATTTGACTCATTTAGAACTCAAACTGCACGTACTATTTAAATTTCTATAAAAACAATTGTGGTCACATACAATATTTTACTAGTTTAGAACACTAACTGCTTGGAGTATTTCAACTTTAAAAAAAAAAATTATAAACATACAATATTTTAATATTTTAGAGCTAAAAACTGTACGTACTATTTCAACTTCTTTAAGAACAATTGTGGACACATACAATATTTTACTCATTTAGAACTCCAACTGCACGTACTATTGCAATTTGTATAAAAACAATTATGGACACATACAATATTTTACTTTAGAACTCAAACTGCACGTACTATTTCAACGTCTATAAAATAAATTATGGACACAAACACAATTTTTCTACTGTAAAACTCAAACTGCACGTACTATTTCAACTTCTATAAAAACAATTATTGACACATACAATATTTGACTCATTTAGAACTCAAACTGCACGTACTATTTAAATTTCTATAGAAACAATTATGGTCACATACAATATTTTACTAGTTTAGAACACTAACTGCTTGGAGTATTTCAACTTTAAAAAAAAAAATTATAAACACATACAATATTTTAATATTTTAGAGCTAAAAACTGTACGTACTATTTCAACTTCTTTAAGAACAATTATGACACATACAATATTTTACTCATTTAGAACTCCAACTGCACGTACTATTGCAATTTGTATAAAAACAATTATGGACACATACAATATTTTACTTTAGAACTCAAACTGCACGTACTATTTCAACGTCTATAAAATAAATTATGGACACAAACACAATTTTTCTACTGTAAAACTCAAACTGCACGTACTATTTCAACTTCTATAAAAACAATTATTGACACATACAATATTTTACTCATTTAGAACTCTAACTTCACGTACTATTTCAATTTCTATAAAAAATAAAAATAGATACATACAATACTTTACTTTAGAACTCAAACTGCACGTACTATTTCAACTTCTATACAATAAATTATGGACACATACACAATTTTACTACTTTAAAATTCAAACTGCTCATACTATTTCAACTTCTATAAAAAAACAATTATAAAAGCACAATATTTTACTACATTAGCACTCAAACTGCACATACTATGTCAATGTTTAAAAAAACCAATTATGGACACATCTAATATTTGACTCATTTAGAACTCAAACTGCACGTACTATTTACATTTCTATAAAAACAATTATGGTCACATACAATATTTTACTAGTTTAGAACACAAACTGCTTGGAGTATTTCAACTTTTATAGAAATAATTATAAACACATACAATATTTTAATATTTTAGAGCTAAAAACTGTACGTACTATTTCAACTTCTTTAAGAACAATTGTGGACACATACAATATTTTACTCATTTAGAACTCCAACTGCACGTACTATTGCAATTTGTATAAAAACAATTATGGACACATACAATATTTTACTTTAGAACTCAAACTGCACGTACTATTTCAACGTCTATAAAATAAATTATGGACACAAACACAATTTTTCTACTGTAAAACTCAAACTGCACGTACTATTTCAACTTCTATAAAAACAATTATTGACACATACAATATTTGACTCATTTAGAACTCAAACTGCACGTACTATTTAAATTTCTATAGAAACAATTATGGTCACATACAATATTTTACTAGTTTAGAACACTAACTGCTTGGAGTATTTCAACTTAAAAAAAAAAAATTATAAACACATACAATATTTTAATATTTTAGAGCTAAAAACTGTACGTACTATTTCAACTTCTTTAAGAACAATTATGACACATACAATATTTTACTCATTTAGGACTCCAACTGCACGTACTATTGCAATTTGTATAAAAACAATTATGGACACATACAATATTTTACTTTAGAACTCAAACTGCACGTACTATTTCAACGTCTATAAAATAAATTATGGACACAAACACAATTTTTCTACTGTAAAACTCAAACTGCACGTACTATTTCAACTTCTATAAAAACAATTATTGACAAATACAATATTTGACTCATTTAGAACTCAAACTGCACGTACTATTTACATTTCTATAAAAACAATTATGGTCACATACAATATTTTACTAGTTTAGAACACAAACTGCTTGGAGTATTTCAACTTTTATAGAAATAATTATAAACACATACAATATTTTAATATTTTAGAGCTAAAAACTGTACGTACTATTTCAACTTCTTTAAGAACAATTGTGGACACATACAATATTTGACTCATTTAGAACTCCAACTGCACGTACTATTGCAATTTGTATAAAAACAATTATGGACACATACAATATTTTACTTTAGAACTCAAACTGCACGTACTATTTCAACGTCTATAAAATAAATTATGGACAAAAACAAAATTTTTCTACTGTAAAACTCAAACTGCACGTACTATTTCAACTTCTATAAAAACAATTATTGACACATACAATATTTTACTCATTTAGAACTCCAACTGCACGTACTATTTCAACTTCTATATAATAAATTATGGACACATATACACAATTTTACTACTTTAAAATTCAAACTGCTCATACTATTTCAACTTCTATAAAAAACAATTATAAAAGCACAATATTTTACTACATTAGCACTCAAACTGCACATACTATTTCAACAATTAAAAAAAAAAAGTATGGAGACATCCAATATTTGACTCATTTAGAACTCAAACTGCACGTACTATTTAAATTTCTATAAAAACAATTATGGTCACATACAATATTTTACTAGTTTAGAACACAAACTGCTTGGAGTATTTCAAATTTTAAAAAAATAATTATAAACACATACAATATTTTAATATTTTAGAGCTAAAAACTGTACGTACTATTTCAACTTCTTTAAGAACAATTGTGGACACATACAATATTTTACTCATTTAGAACTCCAACTGCACGTACTATTGCAATTTGTATAAAAACAATTATGGACACATACAATATTTTACTTTAGAACTCAAACTGCACGTACTATTTCAACGTCTATAAAATAAATTATGGACACAAACACAATTTTTCTACTGTAAAACTCAAACTGCACGTTCTATTTCAACTTCTATAAAAACAATTATTGACACATACAATATTTGACTCATTTAGAACTCAAACTGCACGTACTATTTAAATTTCTATAAAAACAATTATGGTCACATACAATATTTTACTAGTTTAGAACACAAACTGCTTGGAGTATTTCAACTTTTATAAAAATAATTATAAACACATACAATATTTTAATATTTTAGAGCTAAAAACTGTACGTACTATTTCAACTTCTTTAAGAACAATTATGACACATACAATATTTTACTCATTTAGGACTCCAACTGCACGTACTATTGCAATTTGTATAAAAACAATTATGGACACATACAATATTTTACTTTAGAACTCAAACTGCACGTACTATTTCAACGTCTATAAAATAAATTATGGACAAAAACAAAATTTTTCTACTGTAAAACTCAAACTGCACGTACTATTTCAACTTCTATAAAAACAATTATTGACACATACAATATTTTACTCATTTAGAACTCCAACTGCACGTACTATTTCAACTTCTATATAATAAATTATGGACACATATACACAATTTTACTACTTTAAAATTCAAACTGCTCATACTATTTCAACTTCTATAAAAAACAATTATAAAAGCACAATATTTTACTACATTAGCACTCAAACTGCACATACTATTTCAACAATTAAAAAAAAAAAGTATGGAGACATCCAATATTTGACTCATTTAGAACTCAAACTGCACGTACTATTTAAATTTCTATAAAAACAATTATGGTCACATACAATATTTTACTAGTTTAGAACACAAACTGCTTGGAGTATTTCAAATTTTAAAAAAATAATTATAAACACATACAATATTTTAATATTTTAGAGCTAAAAACTGTACGTACTATTTCAACTTCTTTAAGAACAATTGTGGACACATACAATATTTTACTCATTTAGAACTCCAACTGCACGTACTATTGCAATTTGTATAAAAACAATTATGGACACATACAATATTTTACTTTAGAACTCAAACTGCACGTACTATTTCAACGTCTATAAAATAAATTATGGACACAAACACAATTTTTCTACTGTAAAACTCAAACTGCACGTACTATTTCAACTTCTATAAAAACAATTATTGACACATACAATATTTGACTCATTTAGAACTCAAACTGCACGTACTATTTACATTTCTATAAAAACAATTATGGTCACATACAATATTTTACTAGTTTAGAACACAAACTGCTTGGAGTATTTCAACTTAAAAAAAAAAAATTATAAACACATACAATATTTTAATATTTTAGAGCTAAAAACTGTACGTACTATTTCAACTTCTTTAAGAACAATTATGACACATACAATATTTTACTCTTTTAGAACTCCAACTGCACGTACTATTGCAATTTGTATAAAAACAATTATGGACACATACAATATTTTACTTTAGAACTCAAACTGCAGGTACTATTTCAACGTCTATAAAATAAATTATGGACACAAACACAATTTTTCTACTGTAAAACTCAACTTGCACGTACTATTTCAACTTCTATAAAAACAATTATTGACACATACAATATTTGACTCATTTAGAACTCAAACTGCACGTACTATTTAAATTTCTATAAAAACAATTATGGTCACATACAATATTTTACTAGTTTAGAACACAAACTGCTTGGAGTATTTAAACTTTTATAAAAAATAATTATAAACACATACAATATTTTAATATTTTAGAGCTAAAAACTGTACGTACTATTTCAACTTCTTTAAGAACAATTATGACACATACAATATTTTACTCATTTAGAACTCCAACTGCACGTACTATTGCAATTTGTATAAAAACAATTATGGACACATACAATATTTTACTTTAGAACTCAAACTGCACGTACTATTTCAACGTCTATAAAATAAATTATGGACACAAACAAAATTTTTCTACTGTAAAACTCAAACTGCACGTACTATTTCAACTTCTATAAAAACAATTATTGATACATACAATATTTGACTCATTTAGAACTCAAACTGCACGTACTATTTAAATTTCTATAAAAACAATTATGGTCACATACAATATTTTACTAGTTTAGAACACAAACTGCTTGGAGTATTTCAACTTTTATAGAAATAATTATAAACACATACAATATTTTAATATTTTAGAGCTAAAAACTGTACGTACTATTTCAACTTCTTTAAGAACAATTATGACACATACAATATTTTACTCATTTAGAACTCCAACTGCACGTACTATTGCAATTTGTATAAAAACAATTATGGACACATACAATATTTTACTTTAGAACTCAAACTGCACGTACTATTTCAACGTCTATAAAATAAATTATGGACACAAACACAATTTTTCTACTGTAAAACTCAAACTGCACGTACTATTTCAACTTCTATAAAAACAATTATTGACACATACAATATTTGACTCATTTAGAACTCAAACTGCACGTACTATTTAAATTTCTATAAAAACAATTGTGGTCACATACAATATTTTACTAGTTTAGAACACTAACTGCTTGGAGTATTTCAACTTTAAAAAAAAAAATTATAAACATACAATATTTTAATATTTTAGAGCTAAAAACTGTACGTACTATTTCAACTTCTTTAAGAACAATTGTGGACACATACAATATTTTACTCATTTAGAACTCCAACTGCACGTACTATTGCAATTTGTATAAAAACAATTATGGACACATACAATATTTTACTTTAGAACTCAAACTGCACGTACTATTTCAACGTCTATAAAATAAATTATGGACACAAACACAATTTTTCTACTGTAAAACTCAAACTGCACGTACTATTTCAACTTCTATAAAAACAATTATTGACACATACAATATTTGACTCATTTAGAACTCAAACTGCACGTACTATTTAAATTTCTATAGAAACAATTATGGTCACATACAATATTTTACTAGTTTAGAACACTAACTGCTTGGAGTATTTCAACTTTAAAAAAAAAAATTATAAACACATACAATATTTTAATATTTTAGAGCTAAAAACTGTACGTACTATTTCAACTTCTTTAAGAACAATTATGACACATACAATATTTTACTCATTTAGAACTCCAACTGCACGTACTATTGCAATTTGTATAAAAACAATTATGGACACATACAATATTTTACTTTAGAACTCAAACTGCACGTACTATTTCAACGTCTATAAAATAAATTATGGACACAAACACAATTTTTCTACTGTAAAACTCAAACTGCACGTACTATTTCAACTTCTATAAAAACAATTATTGACACATACAATATTTTACTCATTTAGAACTCTAACTTCACGTACTATTTCAATTTCTATAAAAAATAAAAATAGATACATACAATACTTTACTTTAGAACTCAAACTGCACGTACTATTTCAACTTCTATACAATAAATTATGGACACATACACAATTTTACTACTTTAAAATTCAAACTGCTCATACTATTTCAACTTCTATAAAAAAACAATTATAAAAGCACAATATTTTACTACATTAGCACTCAAACTGCACATACTATGTCAATGTTTAAAAAAACCAATTATGGACACATCTAATATTTGACTCATTTAGAACTCAAACTGCACGTACTATTTACATTTCTATAAAAACAATTATGGTCACATACAATATTTTACTAGTTTAGAACACAAACTGCTTGGAGTATTTCAACTTTTATAGAAATAATTATAAACACATACAATATTTTAATATTTTAGAGCTAAAAACTGTACGTACTATTTCAACTTCTTTAAGAACAATTGTGGACACATACAATATTTTACTCATTTAGAACTCCAACTGCACGTACTATTGCAATTTGTATAAAAACAATTATGGACACATACAATATTTTACTTTAGAACTCAAACTGCACGTACTATTTCAACGTCTATAAAATAAATTATGGACACAAACACAATTTTTCTACTGTAAAACTCAAACTGCACGTACTATTTCAACTTCTATAAAAACAATTATTGACACATACAATATTTGACTCATTTAGAACTCAAACTGCACGTACTATTTAAATTTCTATAGAAACAATTATGGTCACATACAATATTTTACTAGTTTAGAACACTAACTGCTTGGAGTATTTCAACTTAAAAAAAAAAAATTATAAACACATACAATATTTTAATATTTTAGAGCTAAAAACTGTACGTACTATTTCAACTTCTTTAAGAACAATTATGACACATACAATATTTTACTCATTTAGGACTCCAACTGCACGTACTATTGCAATTTGTATAAAAACAATTATGGACACATACAATATTTTACTTTAGAACTCAAACTGCACGTACTATTTCAACGTCTATAAAATAAATTATGGACACAAACACAATTTTTCTACTGTAAAACTCAAACTGCACGTACTATTTCAACTTCTATAAAAACAATTATTGACAAATACAATATTTGACTCATTTAGAACTCAAACTGCACGTACTATTTACATTTCTATAAAAACAATTATGGTCACATACAATATTTTACTAGTTTAGAACACAAACTGCTTGGAGTATTTCAACTTTTATAGAAATAATTATAAACACATACAATATTTTAATATTTTAGAGCTAAAAACTGTACGTACTATTTCAACTTCTTTAAGAACAATTGTGGACACATACAATATTTGACTCATTTAGAACTCCAACTGCACGTACTATTGCAATTTGTATAAAAACAATTATGGACACATACAATATTTTACTTTAGAACTCAAACTGCACGTACTATTTCAACGTCTATAAAATAAATTATGGACACAAACACAATTTTTCTACTGTAAAACTCAAACTGCACGTACTATTTTAACTTCTATAAAAACAATTATTGACACATACAATATTTGACTCATTTAGAACTCAAACTGCACGTACTATTTAAATTTCTATAAAAACAATTATGGTCACATACAATATTTTACTAGTTTAGAACACAAACTGCTTGGAGTATTTCAACTTTAAAAAAAAAAATTATAAACACATACAATATTTTAATATTTTAGAGCTAAAAACTGTACGTACTATTTCAACTTCTTTAAGAACAATTATGACACACAATATTTTACTCATTTAGAACTCCAACTGCACGTACTATTGCAATTTGTATAAAAACAATTATGGACACATACAATATTTTACTTTAGAACTCAAACTGCACGTACTATTTCAACGTCTATAAAATAAATTATGGACACAAACACAATTTTTCTACTGTAAAACTCAAACTGCACGTACTATTTCAACTTCTATAAAAACAATTATTGACACATACAATATTTTACTCATTTAGAACTCCAACTGCACGTACTATTTCAACTTCTATACAATAAATTATGGACACACATACACAATTTTACTACTTTAAAACTCAAACTGCTCATACTATTTCAACTTCTATAAAAAACAATTATAAAAGCACAATATTTTACTACATTAGCACTCAAACTGCACATACTATGTCAATGTTTAAAAAAAACAATTATGGACACATCTAATATTTGACTCATTTAGAACTCAAACTGCACGTACTATTTAAATTTCTATAAAAACAATTATGGTCACATACAATATTTTACTAGTTTAGAACACAAACTGCTTGGAGTATTTCAAATTTAAAAAAAATAATTATAAACACATACAATATTTTAATATTTTAGAGCTAAAAACTGTACGTACTATTTCAACTTCTTTAAGAACAATTATGACACATACAATATTTTACTCATTTAGAACTCCAACTGCACGTACTATTGCAATTTGTATAAAAACAATTATGGACACATACAATATTTTACTTTAGAACTCAAACTGCACGTACTATTTCAACGTCTATAAAATAAATTATGGACACAAACACAATTTTTCTACTGTAAAACTCAAACTGCACTTACTATTTCAACTTCTATGAAAACAACTATTGACACATACAATATTTGACTCATTGAGAACTCTAACTTCACGTACTATTTCAATTTCTATAAAAAATAAAAATAGATACATACAATACTTTACTTTAGAACTCAAACTGCACGTACTATTTCAACTTCTATAAAACCAATTATGAACATATACAATATTTTACTACTATAAAACTCAAACTGCATGTACTATTTCAACTTCTATAAAAAAATATAGATACATACAATACTTTACTTTAGAACTCAAACTGCACGTACTATTTCAACTTCTCTAAAAAACAATTATGGTCACATACAATATTTTACTACTTTAGAACTCCAACTGCTTGGAGTATTTCAACTTTCGAAAAACAATTATAAACACATACAATATTTTAATACTTTAGAACTCAAACTGCACGTACTATTTCAACTTCTATAAAAAAAAAAAAGGACACACAATTGTTTGCTAGTCGAGAACTCAAACTGCACGTATTATTTCAACTTCTGTAAAAACAATTGTGGACACATTTTACTTGTTTAGAACTCAAACTGCACGTACTATTTAAACTTTTGTAAAAAAAACAAAACAATTATGGACACAATATTTTACTCATTTAGAACTTAACCTTGAATGTACTATTTTAACTTCTATAAAAACAATTATGGACACATAATATTTTACTACTTTAAAACTCAAAGTGCACGTACTATTTCAACTTCTATAACACAATTATGGACACATACAATATTTTACTTATTTAGAACTCAAAGTGCACGTGCTATTTCAACTTCTATAAAACAAATATGGACACATACAATATTTAACTCATTTAGAACTCAAACTGCACGTACTATTTCAACGTTTATAAAATCAATATTGGACACCTACAATATTTTACTACTTTAAAATTCAAACTGCACATACTATTTCAACTTCTATAAAAAAAATCATGGACAAATACAATATTTTATTACTTTAGAACTCAAACTGCACGTACTATTTCAACTTCTAAAAAACCATCATAGACACATACAATACTTACTCATTTACAACTCAAACTGCACGTAGTATTTTGACTTCTATAAAAACAATGGTTAGATAATGTAAACATTCATAGTTTAATTCATAAAAATGTTTAGTTAGATACCATACAAATGTATTAAATATTACACAAATAAATGGTTGGATAATGGTAACATATATAATTTTAATTAATTCAAATGTATGGTTAGATAATGTAGAAAAAATATAGTTATAATTCTTAAAAATGTGTAGGCCCTTCCCTTTTTTGGAAATGTATAATTTAATATAATTTTGTACAATTAATACTATTTCTTTAGAAATGCTTAATTTAATATCATATTGTACAATTAATACTTTTTCTTTAGAAATGTATAGTTTAGTATATTGTAAAATTAATACTATTTCCTTTAATAATGTGTCATTTAATACATTATACAATTAATACTATTTATTTAGAAATGTATAATTTAATATATTGTACAATTAATAGTATTTCTTTAGAAATGTAGAATTGTATATCACATTGCATAATTAATAGTATTTCTTTAGAAATGTAGAATTTAATATATTGTACAATTAATAATATTTCTTTGGAAATGTATAATTTAATACATTGTACAATTAATACCATATATTTAGAAATGTATAATTTAATATCATAATGTCCAATTAATAGTATTTATTTAATAATTCATAATTTAATATCATATTGTACAATTAATACCATTTCTTTAGAAATGTATAATTTAATTTATTGTACAATTAATAGTATTCATTTAGAAATGTAAAATGTAATATATTGTACAATTAATAGTATTTCTTTAGAAACGTATTATTGAATATCATATTGTATAATTAATACTATTTCTTTAGAAATGTATAATTTAATATATTGTACAATTAATAATATTTCTTTAGAAATGTATAATTTAATACATTGTACAATTAATACCATATATTTAGAGATGTATAATTTAATATCATATTGTCCAATTAATAGTATTTATTTAATAATTCATAATTTAATATCATATTGTACAATTAATACCATTTCTTTAGAAATTTATAATTTAATTTATTGTACAATTAATAGTATTCATTTAGAAATGTAAAATGTAATATATTGTACAATTAATAGTATTTCTTTAGAAACGTATAATTGAATATCATATTGTAAAATTAATACTATTTCTTTAGAAATGTATAATTTAATATATTGTACAATTAATAATATTTCTTTAGAAATCTATAATTTAATACATTGTACAATTAATACCATATATTTAGAAATGTATAATTTAATATCATAATGTCCAATTAATAGTATTTATTTAATAATTCATAATTTAATATCATATTGTACAATTAATACCATTTCTTTAGAAATGTATAATTTAATTTATTGTACAATTAATAGTATTCATTTAGAAATGTAAAATGTAATATATTGTACAATTAATAGTATTTCTTTAGAAACGTATTATTGAATATCATATTGTATAATTAATACTATTTCTTTAGAAATGTATAATTTAATATATTGTACAATTAATAATATTTCTTTAGAAATGTATAATTTAATACATTGTACAATTAATACCATATATTTAGAGATGTATAATTTAATATCATATTGTCCAATTAATAGTATTTATTTAATAATTCATAATTTAATATCATATTGTACAATTAATACCATTTCTTTAGAAATTTATAATTTAATTTATTGTACAATTAATAGTATTCATTTAGAAATGTAAAATGTAATATATTGTACAATTAATAGTATTTCTTTAGAAACGTATAATTGAATATCATATTGTAAAATTAATACTATTTCTTTAGAAATGTATAATTTAATATATTGTACAATTAATAATATTTCTTTAGAAATCTATAATTTAATACATTGTACAATTAATACCATATATTTAGAAATGTATAATTTAATATCATAATGTCCAATTAATAGTATTTATTTAATAATTCATAATTTAATATCATATTGTACAATTAATACCATTTCTTTAGAAATGTATAATTTAATTTATTGTACAATTAATAGTATTCATTTAGAAATGTAAAATGTAATATATTGTACAATTAATAGTATTTCTTTAGAAACGTATTATTGAATATCATATTGTATAATTAATACTATTTCTTTAGAAATGTATAATTTAATATATTGTACAATTAATAATATTTCTTTAGAAATGTATAATTTAATACATTGTACAATTAATACCATATATTTAGAAATGTATAATTTAATATCATAATGTCCAATTAATAGTATTTATTTAATAATTCATAATTTAATATCATATTGTACAATTAATACCATTTCTTTAGAAATGTATAATTTAATGTATTGTACAATTAATAGTATTCATTTAGAAATGTAAAATGTAATATATTGTACAATTAATAGTATTTCTTTAGAAACGTATAATTGAATATCATATTGTAAAATTAATACTATTTCTTTAGAAATGTATAATTTAATATATTGTACAATCAATAATATTTCTTTAGAAATGTATAATTTAATACATTGTACAATTAATACCATATATTTAGAAATGTATAATTTAATATCATAATGTCCAATTAATAGTATTTATTTAATAATTCATAATTTAATATCATATTGTACAATTAATACCATTTCTTTAGAAATGTATAATTTAATTTATTGTACAATTAATAGTATTCATTTAGAAATGTAAAATGTACTATATTGTACAATTAATAGTATTTCTTTAGAAACGTATTATTGAATATCATATTGTATAATTAATACTACTTCTTTAGAAATTTATATTTTAATATATTGTACAATTAATACTACAGTATTTCTTTACAAATGTATAATTTAATATCATATTGTTTAATTATTATTTCCTCAGGAATGTGTAATTTAATATCATATTGGTTAATTAATATTTCCTCAGGAATGTGTAATTTAATATCATATTGTTTAATTAATATTTCCTCAGCAATGTGTAAATTAATATCATATTGTTTAATTAATATTTTCTCAGCAATGTGTAATTTAATATCATATTGTTTAATTAATATTTCCTCAGCAATGTGTAATTTAATATTGTACTGTACAATTTTTGTTTTGTCTCTTCCTGCCGCTTACCTTCATGTGAACACTTTTCACTCCCTGACATGTTCATTTAAATGGTTAATCAGATGTAAATATGCAAAGCGGCTTCCCAGGGGCATCCTTTGAAATGCAAATAGGGGTGCAAACAAAGGTGGGCTGGATGGAGGTTCTGATGCAGCAAAATCATGGAGGTTGTTCATGCTCATTAAAATATGAAAAGATATCTGCTTCAACCTTTTAAAATAGCGTTGCTCTCATATCTGTCTGCTACTATACATACATCTATACATACATACAACTTTACATCTATACATACAACTCTATATACATCTATACATACAACTATACATACAACCATACACACATCTATACATACATACAACTTTACATCTATACATACATCTATACATACAACTGTACATGCATCTATACATACAAGTATACATAAAACTATACACACATCTATACATACATACAACTTTACATCTATATATACATGTATACATACAACTATACACACATCTATACATACATACAACTTTACATCTTTACATACATCTATACATGCATCTATACATACAACTATACATGCATCTATACACACATCTATACCTACAACTATACATACATCTATACAAACAACTATACATACATCTATACATACAATTATACATGCATCTATACATACAATTATACATGCATCTATACATACAACTATACATACATCTATACATACATCTATACATACAACTATACATACATCTAAACATACATCTATACATACATCAATACATACAACTATACATACATCTTTACATACATCTATACATACAACTATACATACATTTATACATACATCTGTACATACAACTACACATCCAACTATACATACATTTATACATACATCTATACATACAACTATACATACAACTATACATACATCTAAACATACAACTATACATACATCTATACAAACATCTATACATACATCTATACACACATCTATACATACATCTATACAAACAACTATACATACATCTATACGTACATATATACATATAACTATACATAAATCTATACACACAACTATACATTCTTATATAAATACATCTATACATACATCTATACATACAACTATAAATACATATATACACACATCTATACATACATATATACACAACTATACATACATCTATACATACAGCTATACACACAACTATACATACATCTATACATACAGCTATACATACAACTATACATACATCTATACACACAACTATACACACATCTCTACATACAACTATACATACAACTATACACACATCTATATATACATCTTTACACAACTATACACACAACTATACATACATCTATACACACATTTGAATATACATCTATCCATACTGTACATCTATACACACAACTATACAAACATTTGTACACACATCTATACATACATCTATAAACAACTATACACAAAACTATACATACATCTATACACACAATTGAATATACATCTACCCATACCGTACATCTATACACACAACTATACAAACATGTATACATACATCTATACACACAGCTATACACAACTATACATACATCTATACATAAAACTATATATATACATCTATACATAAAATTATATATATACATCTATACATACTGTACATCTATGCACACAACTATACATACATCTATACACAACTTTAGATTTACATCCATACACACAACTATAAATACAACTATATATACATCAATACATACTGTACATCCATACACACAACTATACATGCATCTATATACACAATTGTATATACATCTATACATACTGTACATCTATACACACAACTATACACACATTTATACATACATCTATACATACATCTATACACACAGCTATACACAAATATACATACATCTATATATATATATATATATATATATATATATATATATACATACATATATATATATATATATATATGTATATATATATATATATATATATATATATATATATATATATATATATATATATATATATATATATATATATATATATATATATATACATGTATATATATCTATACATACTGTACAACTATACACACATCTATTCACACAACTATACACACATCTATACACACACACACACACACACACACACACACACACACACACACATGGATCCATGGATGCATGCATGATGAACGTGGTGGATCATGCCAAAAGTATCTGGAAGGCATTGCAAGTGTGTGGGTGGCTTTAAGTGAGAATATTTCAGACAAGTGCTCCATTATGTGTTAACCTGCCCAGCTTCAGTCTCATGTTATATTCATGTCAATAAATACAATCTTTCAAGGGTTTCCATTTCCAGCCCAGCGTAGCGTGAAAGCAAGAGGGGCAGACAACTTCAAGTCCAAAGTGTGGAAGTTAAGAGACTCCTGCTTTTAAAGTGGACTTTATGGACAATGTCTATTTTTTGGCAGAAGGGAAGACCTTCTTCTGTACCCCAGTCCTAGTCCACAGTTCTGCACCCGATTGATTCAATGTCAGGTTGTGACGTTGACATATCTTTCTGTCTTGCCTCTGGTGAGGGCGGTCCATTTTCTTTCCGCTACCTTCTTCTCCCAGCTTGCTCTCTTTGTTTTTGTCTTGTCTGAACTTTTTTTGAAGCCTCTTACTTTGCGCTGTCCTCAAATCTAAACATCAGACATGGAAATGATCAGCTGGACTCTCGACGCAATTGACAAAATCTTTCCGACGAGGAAAAGAGGTTCTGGGGAGCCTGGCTGCCCCGAGGGAACCATTGCTGCGGGGTTCGTGAGAGATTCCTGGGATAAATGGAGAATCATGTGCCTCTCAGTCTTTTCCATCGAGGACGTGGAAGACATCTACCTATTTGGAACCGTGATCGCGGGTCACCTGCTGATTGGGCTGGGCATTGCTCTGGTGTATCGTCAAATTCGTAAGACGATGGCAGCCACTCAAGGAGCCCAAAGGCTGTTCGTCACAATGGACGGTTTGGGCCGGGCTGTGGAAACACAGTCTGCGTCGATTTCTGAACTGAATGGCAAGATGGATCACATCATGGAGAAGTTTGCTGAAAATTGAATTTGAGAGCACCCAGCATGGATGAATAGAACAGACAAGTCATTGTTTTGTCGGCTCGCAGAAAACAAACATCCTAATCTACGATTTGACTCCCTCGAACGGCCTTGACGCTGTGGAAACAGGAACAGGCTGTTCTGAAAAACACCCCCGAGGACACCTCAATGATGGACGCTTTTGACCTCCCTTCCTCCTCAAAGACACCTGGAGTCGAACTTTTGCAGATCGGCCTCAGTCTAAAAAAACATTACATCATCACGCCCAAGACAATTGGGCACACACGCACAGGTTTGTGCTGAAAACAAAGTTTCGTTGTACAATAAAGACCAATCTGATCCATCTAATCTGATCTGATTTGACTATTGAATGTTGGTCATTTCCCAACCAATATTCTACAACACAAATACAACATTGAAACAACATGCTTTTTGATGACGATTATTCAATGTTGGGTTGTGACGTTGATTTGACATTGAAATTTGGTCATTTCCCAACCAACAACGTGGATCCAAAGTTAGACATCAACCTTGACTAAAATTACAAATACAACTATTTTGAAAAGTTGTTTCAAGGTCACTTCTGAATGACATGTACGTATAATCAACGTTGTATCAATGACATGTACACATATTCAACGTTGTATCAATGACATGTACGTATAATCAACGTTGTACCAATGGCATGTACGTATAATCAACGTTGTATCAATGACATGTACGTATAATCAACATTGTACCAATGAAATGTACGTATAATCATTATTGTACCAATGACATGTACGTATAATCAACGTTGTATCAATGACATGTACGTATATTCAACATTGTATCAATGAAATGTACGTATAATTATTATTGTACC
Source organism: Nerophis lumbriciformis (assembly GCF_033978685.3). NCBI lineage: Eukaryota > Metazoa > Chordata > Actinopteri > Syngnathiformes > Syngnathidae > Nerophis > Nerophis lumbriciformis. The sequence goes on from NC_084560.2 coordinate 4,416,762, forward strand.
AATGACATGTACGTATAATCAACATTGTATCAATGACATGTACGTATAATCAACATTGTACCAATGAAATGTACCTATAATCATTATTGTACCAATGACATGTACGTATAATCAACGTTGTATCAATGACATGTACGTATAATCAACGTTGTATCAATGACATGTAAGTATAATCAACGTTATATCAATGACATGTACATATAATCAACATTGTATCAATGACATGTACGTATAATCAACGTTGTATCAATGACATGTAAGTATAATCAACGTTGTATCAATGACATGTACGTATAATCTACGTTGTACCAATGACATGTACGTATAATCATTGTTGTACCAATGACATGTACGTATAATCAACGTTGTATCAATGACATGTAAGTATAATCAACATTGTATCAATAAAATGTACGTATAATTATTATTGTACAAATGACATGTACGTATAATCAACGTTGTATCAATGACATGTACGTATATTCAACATTGTATCAATGAAATGTACGTATAATTATTATTGTACCAATGACATGTACGTATAATCAACATTGTATCAATGACATGTACGTATAATCAACGTTGTATCAATGACATGTACGTATAATCAACGTTGTACCAATGACATGTACGTATAATCAACGTTGTATCAATGACATGTACGTATAATCAACGTTGTATCAATGACATGTACGTATAATCAACATTGTATCAATGAAATGTACGTATAATTATTATTGTACCAATGAAATGTACGTATAATCATTATTGTACCAATGAAATGTACGTATAATCTAAGGCTGAAACGACGCGTCGACGTAGTCGACGTCATCGGTTACGTAAATACGTCGACGCCGTTTTTGTGCGTCGGCGCGTCGCATATTTACGTCACTCTACTTTACTGTCATGGCGGAGCGCAAAGCAGACGATGCGAGCGAGGGGAAAAAAGCACGCCAAAAGTCGTCAAAAGTGTGGGAGTATTTCAATAAACGGCCTAATAATGTTGTTGTATGCACACTGTGTCGAGCGGAAATGGCCTATCATAGCAGCACAACGGCTATGAACGAACATTTGAAAAGAAAACCCCCGACAGCGTTCTTGCCATCACCATCAACAAGTCAATCGTCCGCGTGCGTATACGTTGTCATTATTACACAAAAACATGAATGTGTCATTTGTATCTGCGTTGTAAATTCATAAACTAAAGCACCGTTTCGCTCTGAGAGGCGCGTTTGGCGTGGCTGTTCAGTGTTTACAAAGACGCGCTCCTCTTTAACGCTGTGGTGAGGCGACGCCGCAATCGTGCCCAGGTGCGCGATCCGCGCAGTTGGAAGAGAAAAGACTTTGTGTAAAATTAAAAGATTGTAAACCTGGCAAAGCCGTCTGGCGTTCAGTCTGTCGGTCCTGAAAGAACCCCACGGCACAAGACGTGTCACAAACGCTAACGTTAATTAGTTGTGCAAATACCTTTTACAACATTAACAGTTACATATACTATGTACAAACCAACAATTAACTTTCACTTTAATCATACTATCATTGTTGTGTTATTAAGCAAAATAAGCAATACTTTTACTTTTGTTGAAATGTTTACACTGTACACTTTTTTTGTATTGGATGTTTAGCTTTATTTTTGCACATTTTAGCAAATAAGCAATACTTTTACTTTTGTTGAAATGTTTACACTTGTTACAGAATATTTCCGTTTTGCACTTTTTTGTATTGGATGTTTATCTTTATTTTTGCACATTTTAAAGCAAAATAAGCAATACTTTTACTTTTGAAATGCTTATACTATTCCAGAATATTAAGATTTGCACTGGATGTTTACTTTTATATTTGCACATTAAAAAGCAAATAAGCTACTTTTAATTTTGTTAAATGTTAAAAGTTTTAAATGTTTACATTGTTACAGAATATTTTGTCATGTTGTTGTCAATGTTGACTGAGTGGCCATACTTTTTTTTTTGTAAATAAAAGCCATGCCTTTTGAAAAAAACTGGCCTACATTTATTTTTTCCTCTTCATTTTAAATTAAAAAAAAAAATCGGTAAAAGGAAAAATAATCTATAGATTAATCGAAAAAATAATCTATAGATTAACCGATTAATCGAAAAAAATAATCTATAGATTAATCGATAGAAAAATAATCGTTAGCTGCAGCCCTAGTATAATCATTATTGTACCAATGACATGTGCGTATAATCAACGTTGTACCAATGACATGTATGTATAATCAACATTGTATCAATGACATGTGCGTATAATCAACGTTGTATCAATGAAATGTACGTATAATCATGATTGTACCAATGAAATGTACGTATAATCATGATTGTATCAATGACATGTACGTATAATCAACGTTGTATCAATGACGTTTAATCAACCTAACCCAGAGACGATGACTTTAAAAACAAAACAAAAGTGCATATTTATCGTCTTTTGTAGTTTGAATGAAAACATTTCTGCAAGTTATCTGTATTTCATTGAGAGAACACATCCTGCAGTCCAGCTAATATTTCAGCTGCTTTGTTTGTGCAAACAGTCGTCAGCCCCCCCCCATCCCCCCCCCCCCCCCCCCAGCAGGCACTAGATGTTGAAACAATGTTGAGAACTTGTCCAATTAGGTCCTGACGTTGAGCAACACAAATACAACATTGAAACAACATGCTTTTTCATGACGTTTAATCAATGTCAGGTTGTGACGTTGACAGATCTTTCTGTATCGTCAAATTTGTAAGACGATGGCAGCCACTCAAGGAGCCCAAAGGCTGTTCGTCTCAATGGACGGTTTGGGCCGGGCTGTGGGAACACAGTCTGCGTCGATTTCTGAACTGAATGGCAAGATGGATCACATCATGGAGAAGTTTGCTGAAAAGGAAAATTGAATTGAATTTGAGAGCACCCAGCAACATTGATACAACGTTGATTATACGTACATGTCATTGGTACAACAATGATTATACATACATGTCATTGATACAACGTTTAATCAACCTAACCCGGAGACGATGACTTTAAAAACAAAACAAAAGTGCATATTTATCGTCTTTTGTAGTTTGAATGAAAACATTTCTGCAAGTTATCTGTATTTCATTGAGAGAACACATCCTGCAGTCCAGCTAATATTTCAGCTGCTTTGTTTGTGCAAACAGTCGTCAACCCCCACCCCCCCCGTCCTTGTTAGGCCAATGTGAAGTGCAACATTGTCGCATGGCATCCTGTCCGCCATTTACGCCTCACTGTCGATGCTTTTTAGCACACACTCATGTGGCCATTGCAATTTCAGTGAGGGAAAGCAGTTTCCCGAGTGTGTGAAGTGCCGCCTCCTGACTCTGGAGTGGAACCTGCCGTTCAACTCCTGCTCGGCGCCTCTTCATTAGCCAAGCGCCGCGCGGTGGCAGACAACTGGCGTTTCTTCCAAAAACACGTAAGTGTTTACCTTTCCGACATGTAAACACTGTTTTTGCTGCCGGCTATTAGCGCTGATGGAAGCAAATGTAATTGTCGGAGCGGAGCGATCCCCTCGGAGCGCGTCCTCGGCCCCCGGTGTGTGTGTGCAGCCACTTAAGCGGCCTCGCAGACATTAGCCACCCATGACTTTACTGCCAATCCTCATTCCACACCCACTGGAGCCCACATTAAGATTTTACACGGTCAAAAAATGGAAAGAAGCTGTTCAGGAAATGGTTTATGACGTCTGGTGGCGTGATGGCAGCGTAGTTAGAGCCTGGAGCTTTGATCAAGTGTGACTGGAAATCAATGGAGGACTAATTCATCGATATCTTCATTATTAAATCTTTAAACGAGGACTTTGTCATCCTTTGTCATCGTCATGGCGAGTGCTGAGGTTTCACAGAGTCGTCAAACAGCAACTTCAAAGAGCTTGGATGAACTTCTGATGACCAACTAAGTCCAGAGCTAAAGTCCGTACCAACCATCCATCCATCCATTTTCTACCGCTGGTCCCTTTTGGGGTGGCAGGGTGTACTGGAGCCTATCTCAGCTGCATTCGGGCGGTAGTCGGGGTACACCCTGGACAAGTTGCCACCTCATCACAGGGCCAACACAGATAGCATTCACACACTAGGGACCATTTAGTGTTGCCAATCAACCTATCCCCAGGTGCATGTCTTTGGAGGTGGGAGGAAGCCGGAGTACCCGGAGGGAACCCACGGAGTCACGGGGAGAACATGCAAACTCCACACAGAAAGATCCCGAGCGCAGGATGGAGCCAAGGACCGTCGTATTGGGAGGCAGACGCACTAACCCCTGTTCCACCGTCTTGGTCCAATGATTTTCGGCTCTTTGGGTTCTTCCTGTCTTTCAGCAACGAATGGCATTCTTTTGTCTGAGCACCACACTCCACTTCTTTCACTCTGAGAGAACAGCAGTAGCATCACAACCATGGTCACACCTTGCATTGGTTGGCACCCTAACATTTTAGGGGGAGGAGTCAAGCCACATTATTTCACCCTAAGAGAACAGCAGTAGCATCACAACCATGGTCACACCTTGCATTGGTTGTGACCCTAATATTTTAGGGGGAAGAGTTAGGCCACGTTATTTCACTCTGAGAGAACAACAGTAGCATCTAAACCATGGTCAAACCTTGTATTGGTTGGGACTCTAACATTTTAGGGGGAGGAGTTAGGGCACATTATTTCACCCTAAGAGAACAGCAGTAGCATCACACCCATGGTCACACCTTGTATTGGTTGGGTCCCTAACATTTTAGGGGGAGGAGTCAAGCCACATTATTTCACTCTAAGAGAACAGCAGTAACATCACAACCATGGTCACACCTTGCATTGATTGGTACCCTAACATTTTAGGGGGAGGAGTCAAGCCACATTATTTCACCCTAAGGGAACAGCAGTAGCATCACAACCATGGTCACACCTTGCATTGGTTGGGACCCTAACATTTTAGGGGGAGGAGTCAAGCCACACTATTTCACCCTAAGAGAACAGCAGTAGCATCACAACCATGGTCACACCTTGCATTGATTGGTACCCTAACATTTTAGGGGGAAAAGTCAAGCCACATTATTTCACTCTAAGAGAACAGCAGTAGCATCACAACCATGGTCACACCTTGCAATGGTTGGGACCCTAACATTTTAGGGGGAGGAGTCAAGCCACATTATTTCACTCTAAGAGAACAGCAGTAGCATCACAACCATGGTCACACCTTGCATTGGTTGGGACCCTACATTTTAGGGGGAGGAGTCAAGCCACATTATTTCACTCTAAGAGAACAGCAGTAGCATCACAACCATGGTCACATCTTGCATTGGTTTGGACCCTACATTTTAGGGGGAGGAGTTAGGCCACATTATTTCACTCTGAGAGAACAACAGTAGCATCACAACCATGGTCAAACCTTGTATTGGTTGGGACCCTAACATTTTAGGGGGAGGAGTCAAGGCACGTTATTTCACTCGAAGAGAACAGCAGTAGGATCACAACCATTGTCACACCTTGCATTGGTTGGTACCCTAACATTTTAGGGGGAAGAGTTAGGCCACATTATTTCACCGTAAAAGAACAGCAGTAGCATCACAACCATGGTCACACCTTGTATTGGTTGGGACCTTAACATTTTAGGGGGAGGAGTCAAGCCACATTATTTCACCCTAAGAGAACAGCAGTGGCATCACAACCATGGCCACACCTTGCATTGATTGGTACCCTAACATTTTAGGGGGAGGAGTCAAGCCACATTATTTCACTCTAAGAGAACAACAGTAGCATCACAACCATGGTCACACCTTGCATTGGTTGGCACCCTAACATTTTAGGGGGAGGAGTCAAGCCACATTATTTCACCCTAAGAGAACAGCAGTAGCATCCCAACCATGGTCACACCTTGCATTGGTTGGGACCCTAACATTTTAGGGGGAGGAGTCAAGCCACATTATTTCACCCTAAGAGAACAGCAGTAGCATCACAACCATGGTCAAACCTTGTATTGGTTGGGACCCTAACATTTTAGGGGGAGGAGTCAGGCCACGTTATTTCACCCTAAGAGAACAGCAGTAGCATCACAACCATGGTCACACCTTGCATTGATTGGTACCCTAACATTTTAGGGGGAGGAGTTAGGCCACTTTATTTCACTCAGACAGAACAGCAGTAGCATCACAACCATGGTCACACCTTGCATTGATTGGTACCCTAACATTTTAGGGGGAGGAGTCAAGCCACATTATTTCACTCTGAGAGAACAGCAGTAGCATCACAACCATGGCCACACCTTGCATTGATTGGTACCCTAACATTTTAGGGGGAGGAGTCAAGCCACATTATTTCACTCTAAGAGAACAACAGTAGCATCACAACCATGGTCACACCTTGCAATGGTTGGGTCCCTAACATTTTAGGGGGAGGAGTCAAGCCACATTATTTCACCCTAAGAGAACAGCAGTAGCATCACAACCATGGTCACACCTTGCATTGGTTGGGGCCCTAACATTATAGGGGGAGGAGTCAAGCCACATTATTTCACCCTAAGAGAACAGCAGTAGCATCACAACCATGGTCACACCTTGTATTGGTTGGTACCCTAACATTTTAGGGGGAGGAGTCAAGCCACATTATTTCACTCTAAGAGAACAGCAGTAGCATCACAGTCATGATCACACCTTGCATTGATTGGTACCCTAACATTTTAGGGGAAGGAGTCAAGCCACACTATTTCACCCTAAGAGAACAGCAGTAGCATCACAACCATGGTCACACCTTGCAATGGTTGGGACCCTAACATTTTAGGGGGAGGAGTCAAGCCACATTATTTCACTCTAAGAGAACAGCAGTAGCATCACAACCATGGTCACACCTTGCATTGGTTGGTACCCTAACAATTTAAGGGGAGGAGTTAGACCACATTATTTCACTCTAAGAGAACAGCAGTAGCATCACAACCATGGTCACACCTTGCATTGGTTGGGACCCTAACATTTTAGGGGGAGGAGTCAAGCCACATTATTTCACTCTAAGAGAACAGCAGTAGCATCACAACCATGGTCACACCTTGCATTGGTTGGCACCCTAACATTTTAGGGGGAGGAGTCAAGCCACATTATTTCACTCTAAGAGAACAGCAGTAGCATCACACCCATGGTCACACCTTGCATTGGTTGGGACCCTAACATTTTAGGGGGAGGAGTCAAGCCACATTATTTCACTCTAAGAGAACAGCAGTAGCATCACACCCATGGTCACACCTTGCATTGGTTGGGACCCTAACATTTTAGGGGGAGGAGTCAAGCCACATTATTTCACCCTAAGAGAACAGCAATAGCATCACAACCATGGTCACACCTTGCATTGGTTGGGACCTTTACATTTTAGGGGGAGGAGTCAGGCCACATTATTTCACCCTAAGAGAACAGCAGTAGCATCACAACCATGGTCACACCTTGCATTGATTGGTACCCTAACCTTTTTGGGGGAAAAGTCAAGCCACATTATTTCACTCTAAGAGAACAGCAGTAGCATCACAACCATGGTCACACCTTGCATTGATTGGTACCCTAACCTTTTTTGGGGAAAAGTCAAGCCACATTATTTCACTCTAAGAGAACAGCAGTAGCATCACAACCATGGTCACACCTTGCATTGATTGGTACCCTAACATTTTAGGGGGAAGAGTCAAGCCACATTATTTCACTCTAAGAGAACAGCAGTAGCATCACAACCATGGTCACACCTTGTATTGGTTGGCACCCTAACATTTTAGGGGGAGGAGTCAAGCCACATTATTTCACTCTAAGAGAACAGCAGTAGCATCACACCCATGGTCACACCTTGCATTGGTTGGGACCCTAACATTTTAGGGGGAGGAGTCAAGCCACATTATTTCACTCTAAGAGAACAGCAGTAGCATCACAACCATGGTCACACCTTGCATTGGTTGGTACCCTAACATTTTAGGGGGAAGAGTCAAGCCACATTATTTCACTCTAAGAGAACAGCAGTAGCATCACAACCATGGTCACACCTTGCATTGATTGGTACCCTAACATTTTAGGGGGAAGAGTCAAGCCACATTATTTCACTCTAAGAGAACAGTAGTAGCATCACAACCATGGTCACACCTTGCATTGGTTAGGACCCTACATTTTAGGGGGAGGAGTTAGGCCACGTTATTTCACTCTAAGAGAACAGCAGTAGCATCACAACCATGGCCACACCTTGCATTGATTGTTACCCTAACATTTTAGGGGGAGGAGTCAAGCCACATTATTTCACTCTAAGAGAACAGCAGTAGCATCACAACCATGGTCACACCTTGCATTGATTGGTACCCTAACCTTTTTGGGGGAAAAGTCAAGCCACATTATTTCACTCTAAGAGAACAGCAGTAGCATCACAACCATGGTCACACCTTGCATTGATTGGTACCCTAACATTTTAGGGGGAGGAGTCAAGCCACATTATTTCACTCTAAGAGAACAACAGTAGCATCACAACCATGGTCACACCTTGTATTGGTTGGGACCCTAACATTTTAGGGAGAAGAGTCAAGCCACACTATTTCACCCTAAGAGAACAGCAGTAGATTCACAACCATGGTCACACCTTGCATTGATTGGTACCCTAACATTTTAGGGGGAGGAGTCAAGCCACATTATTTCACCCTAAGAGAACAGCAGTAGCATCACAACCATGGTCACACCTTGCATTGGTTGGGACCCTAACATTTTAGGGGGAGGAGTCAAGCCACATTATTTCACTCTAAGAGAACAGCAGTAGCATCACAACCATGGTCACATCTTGCATTGGTTGGGACCCTTACATTTTAGGGGGAGGAGTTAGGCCACATTATTTCACCCTAAGAGAACAGCAGTAGCATCACAACCATGGTCACACCTTGCATTGGTTTGGACCCTACATTTTAGGGGGAGGAGTTAGGCCACATTATTTCACTCTGAGAGAACAACAGTAGCATCACAACCATGGTCAAACCTTGCATTGATTGGTACCCTAACATTTTAGGGGGAAGAGTCAAGCCACATTATTTCACCCTAAGAGAACAGCAGTAGCATCACAACCATGGTCACATCTTGCATTGGTTAGGACCCTACATGTTAGGGGGAGGAGTTAGGCCACATTATTTCACTCTAAGAGAACAGCAGTAGCATCACAACCATGGTCACACCTTGCATTGGTTGGGACCCTAACATTTTAGGGGGAGGAGTTAGACCACTGTAGAGGTTGCTCTCTAGTGGGTTCTCCTGACCACCACACACTGGCACGAGATCCCGGTATTCATGTTGGATCAAGTCTTTTATTTTCATACCCCAGCCAGTATGGTTTGCTTTTCAGCAGTAAATAGTTAGGACTTTTCAGTCTGGCGTGTCTCTGCTTTGCTCTCTAGTGTGTGTCTCGCTCTGTTCTCCAGCCTGTCTCTGTCTCTCGCTCCAACTCCCGTGTCTCGGGCCGGCTGCTGCTAATAAGCATGGCAGGCGATTGGATAATTAACCCCAGCTGGGTAATCCAATCACCTGCCAGCTGTGCTTCGAGGCCGGTCCTTCCACACCCCGCTCCGCGGCAGGCCCACAGACCACGCCCCCCTCCATAGCCACATTATTTGACCCTAAGAGAACAGCAGTAGCATCACAACCATGGTCACACCTTGCATTTGTGTTTCATACTTAACCCTAACCCATTTTCGTTTCATATTTGATCCTAACTCATTTTAGTTTCATACTTAATCCTAACCCATTTTTGTTTCATACTTAACTCTAACCCATATTTGTTTCATTTTTAACACTAACCCGTTTTTGTTTCATATTTAACCCAAACCCCTTTTTGTTTCATATTTACTCCTAACTCATTTTTTTCATATTTAACCCTAACCCATTTGTTTCCATATCTAACCTTATTGTATTTAATTTCATGTTTAACCCAAACCCATTGTCATTATTAGCACAAGCAAAGTAGCAAAAGGCAAAGGTTGTCCTAAAACAACAGGTGACACGATTTAATTCCACATACTGATATATTAAAGGTTTAAATTGTTGTACGTGCATACTCACGTTTTAATAAATGCATTAATAATATATAATAATAAAATATGGTTTTATTTGGTTTAAATCTACGTACTGATAAACTAAATGTTGTAATTGTTGTACAAAGAAACAAATGTTTTAACAAATGTACTAATAATACATAATAATATAATATATGTTTTTAATGGATTTAATTCTACATACTGTTCAACTAAAGGTTTTAATTGTTGTACGTGCGTACACATGTTTTAATAAATGTATTAATAATATATAATAAAATATCAAATGGTTTTAATGGATTTAATTCTACATACTGATATACTAAAGGTTTTAATTGTTGTACGTGCATACATATGTTTTAATACATGTATTAATAATATATTATAATATACTATGTTTTTAATAGATTTAATTCTACATACTAATGTACTAAATGTTTTAATTTTTGTACGTGCATACAAATGTTTTAAAAAATGTATTAATTCTATATACTAATATAATATGTTTTTTTAATATATTTAATTCTACATACTGATATACTAAAGGTTTTAATTGTTGTACGTGTATACAAATGTTTTTAATAAATGTATTAGTAATATAACATAAAATGTTTTTAATTGATTTAATTCTGCATACTGAGGTACTAAAGGTTTAAATTGTTTTATGTGCATACAAATGTATTTAATAAATGTATTAGTAATATAATATAATATGTTTTTAATTATTTTAATTCTACATAATTATGTACTAAAGGTTTTAATTGTTTGTATGTGCATTCAACTGTTTTAATAAATGTATTAATAATATATAATAATATAATATAATGTTTTTTTTATTTATTTCATTCCACATACTGATGTACTAAAAGTTTTAATTGTTGTACATGCATACAAATGTTTTAATAAATGTATTAATAATATGTAATAATATAATATATGTTTTTAATTTATTTAATTCGACATACTGATGTACTAAAGGTTTTAATTGTTGTAATTGATACAAATGTTTTAATAAATGTATTAGTAATATAATATACAATGTTTTTAATTGATTTAATTCTACATACTGATGTACTAAAGGTTTTAATTGTTTTATGTGCATACAAATGTTTTTAATAAATGTATTAGTAATATAATATAATATGTTTTTAATTATTTTAATTCTACATAATTATGTACTAAATGTTTTAATTGTTTGTATGTGCATTCAAATGTTTTAATAAATGTATTAATAATATATAATAATATAATATAATGGTTTTTTATTCATTTTATTCCACATACTGATGTACTAAAAGTTTTAATTGTTGTACATGCATACAAATGTTTTAATACATGTATTAATAATATATAATAATATAATATATGTTTTTAATTTATTTACTTCTACATACTGATGTACTAAAGGTTTTAATTGTTGTAATTGATACAAATGTTTTAATAAATGTATTGGTAATATAATATAAAATGTTTTTAATTGATTTAATTCTACATACTGATGTACTAAAGGTTTTAATTGTTTTATGTGCATACAAATGTTTTTAATAAATGTAGTAATAATATTATATAATATGTTTTTAATTATTTTAATTCTACATAATTATGTACTAAAGGTTTTAATTGTTTGTATGTGCATTCAAATGTTTTAATAAATGTATTAATAATATATAATAATATAATATAATGGTTTTTTATTTATTTTATTCCACATACTGATGTACTAAAAGTTTTAATTGTTGTACATGCATACAAATGTTTTAATAAATGTATTAATAATATATAATAATATAATATATGTTTTTAATTTATTTAATTCTACATACTGATGTACTAAAAGATTTAATTGTTGTACATGCATACGAATGTTTTAATAAATGTATTAATAATATATAATAATATAATATATGTTTTTAATTTATTTACTTCTACATACTGATGTACTAAAGGTTTTAATTGTTGTAATTGATACAAATGTTTTAATAAATGTATTAGTAATATAATATAAAATGTTTTTAATTGATTTAATTCTATATACTGATGTACTAAAGGTTTTAATTGTTTTATGTGCATACAAATGTTTTTAATAAATGTAGTAATAATATTATATAATATGTTTTTAATTATTTTAATTCTACATAATTATGTACTAAATGTTTTAATTGTTTGTATGTGCATTCAAATGTTTTAATAAATGTATTAATGATATATAATATTATAATATAATATTTTTTATTTATTTAATCCCACATACTGATGTACTAAAAGTTTTAATTGTTGTACATGCATACAAATGTTTTAATAAATGTATTAATAATATATAATAATATAATATATGTTTTTAATTTATTTACTTCTACATACTGATGTACTAAAGGTTTTAATTGTTGTAATTGATACAAATGTTTTAATAAATGTATTAGTAATATAATATAAAATGTTTTTAATTGATTTAATTCTACATACTGATGTACTAAAGGTTTTAATTGTTTTATGTGCATACAAATGTTTTTAATAAACGTAGTAATAATATTATATAATATGTTTTTAATTATTTTAATTCTACATAATGATGTACTAAAGGTTTTAATTGTTTGTATGTGCATTCAAATGTTTTAATAAATGTATTAATGATATATAATATTATAATATAATATTTTTTATTTATTTAATCCCACATACTGATGTACTAAAAGTTTTAATTGTTGTACATGCATACAAATGTTTTAATAAATGTATTAATAATATATAATAATATAATATATGTTTTTAATTTATTTACTTCTACATACTGATGTACTAAAGGTTTTAATTGTTGTAATTGATACAAATGTTTTAATAAATGTATTAGTAATATAATATAACATGTTTTTAATTGATTTAATTCTACATACTGATGTACTAAAGGTTTTAATTGTTGTACGTGCATACAAATGTTTTTAATAAATGTAGTAATAATATTATATAATATGTTTTTAATTATTTTAATTCTACATAATTATGTACTAAAGGTTTTAATTGTTTGTATGCGCATTCAAATGTTTTAATAAATGTATTAATGATATAAAATAATATAATATAATATTTTTTATTTATTTAATCCCACATACTGATGTAATAAAAGTTTTAATTGTTGTACATGCATACAAATGTTTTAATAAATGTATTAATAATATATAATAATATAATATATGTTTTTAATTTATTTAATTCTACATACTGATGTACTAAAGGTTTTAATTGTTGTAATTGATACAAATGTTTTAATAAATGTATTAGTAATATAATCTAAAATGTTTTTAATTGATTTAATTCTACATACTGATGTACTAAAGGTTTTAATTGTTTTATGTGCATACAAATGTTTTTAATAAATGTATTAGTAATATAATATAATATGTTTTTAATTATTTTAATTCTACATAATGATGTACTAAATGTTTTAATTTTTTGTATGTGCATTCAAATGTTTTAATAAATGTATTAATAATATATAATAATATAATATAATGTTTTTTATTTATTTAATTCCACATACTGATGTACTAAAAGTTTTAATTGTTGTACATGCATACAAATGTTTTAATAAATGTATTAATAATATATAATAATATAATATATGTTTTTAATTTATTTACTTCTACATACTGATGTACTAAAGGTTTTAATTGTTGTAATTGATACAAATGTTTTAATAAATGTATTAGTAATATAATATAAAATGTTTTTAATTGATTTAATTCTACATACTGATGTACTAAAGGTTTTAATTGTTTTATGTGCATACAAATGTTTTTAATAAATGTATTAGTAATATAATATAATATGTTTTTAATTATTTTAATTCTACATAATTATGTACTAAATGTTTTAATTGTTTGTATGTGCATTCAAATGTTTTAATAAATGTATTAATAATATATAATAATATAATATAATGGTTTTTTATTCATTTTATTCCACATACTGATGTACTAAAAGTTTTAATTGTTGTACATGCATACAAATGTTTTAATACATGTATTAATAATATATAATAATATAATATATGTTTTTAATTTATTTACTTCTACATACTGATGTACTAAAGGTTTTAATTGTTGTAATTGATACAAATGTTTTAATAAATGTATTGGTAATATAATATAAAATGTTTTTAATTGATTTAATTCTACATACTGATGTACTAAAGGTTTTAATTGTTTTATGTGCATACAAATGTTTTTAATAAATGTAGTAATAATATTATATAATATGTTTTTAATTATTTTAATTCTACATAATTATGTACTAAAGGTTTTAATTGTTTGTATGTGCATTCAAATGTTTTAATAAATGTATTAATAATATATAATAATATAATATAATGGTTTTTTATTTATTTTATTCCACATACTGATGTACTAAAAGTTTTAATTGTTGTACATGCATACAAATGTTTTAATAAATGTATTAATAATATATAATAATATAATATATGTTTTTAATTTATTTAATTCTACATACTGATGTACTAAAAGATTTAATTGTTGTACATGCATACGAATGTTTTAATAAATGTATTAATAATATATAATAATATAATATATGTTTTTAATTTATTTACTTCTACATACTGATGTACTAAAGGTTTTAATTGTTGTAATTGATACAAATGTTTTAATAAATGTATTAGTAATATAATATAAAATGTTTTTAATTGATTTAATTCTATATACTGATGTACTAAAGGTTTTAATTGTTTTATGTGCATACAAATGTTTTTAATAAATGTAGTAATAATATTATATAATATGTTTTTAATTATTTTAATTCTACATAATTATGTACTAAATGTTTTAATTGTTTGTATGTGCATTCAAATGTTTTAATAAATGTATTAATGATATATAATATTATAATATAATATTTTTTATTTATTTAATCCCACATACTGATGTACTAAAAGTTTTAATTGTTGTACATGCATACAAATGTTTTAATAAATGTATTAATAATATATAATAATATAATATATGTTTTTAATTTATTTACTTCTACATACTGATGTACTAAAGGTTTTAATTGTTGTAATTGATACAAATGTTTTAATAAATGTATTAGTAATATAATATAAAATGTTTTTAATTGATTTAATTCTACATACTGATGTACTAAAGGTTTTAATTGTTTTATGTGCATACAAATGTTTTTAATAAACGTAGTAATAATATTATATAATATGTTTTTAATTATTTTAATTCTACATAATGATGTACTAAAGGTTTTAATTGTTTGTATGTGCATTCAAATGTTTTAATAAATGTATTAATGATATATAATATTATAATATAATATTTTTTATTTATTTAATCCCACATACTGATGTACTAAAAGTTTTAATTGTTGTACATGCATACAAATGTTTTAATAAATGTATTAATAATATATAATAATATAATATATGTTTTTAATTTATTTACTTCTACATACTGATGTACTAAAGGTTTTAATTGTTGTAATTGATACAAATGTTTTAATAAATGTATTAGTAATATAATATAACATGTTTTTAATTGATTTAATTCTACATACTGATGTACTAAAGGTTTTAATTGTTGTACGTGCATACAAATGTTTTTAATAAATGTAGTAATAATATTATATAATATGTTTTTAATTATTTTAATTCTACATAATTATGTACTAAAGGTTTTAATTGTTTGTATGCGCATTCAAATGTTTTAATAAATGTATTAATGATATAAAATAATATAATATAATATTTTTTATTTATTTAATCCCACATACTGATGTAATAAAAGTTTTAATTGTTGTACATGCATACAAATGTTTTAATAAATGTATTAATAATATATAATAATATAATATATGTTTTTAATTTATTTAATTCTACATACTGATGTACTAAAGGTTTTAATTGTTGTAATTGATACAAATGTTTTAATAAATGTATTAGTAATATAATCTAAAATGTTTTTAATTGATTTAATTCTACATACTGATGTACTAAAGGTTTTAATTGTTTTATGTGCATACAAATGTTTTTAATAAATGTATTAGTAATATAATATAATATGTTTTTAATTATTTTAATTCTACATAATGATGTACTAAATGTTTTAATTTTTTGTATGTGCATTCAAATGTTTTAATAAATGTATTAATAATATATAATAATATAATATAATGTTTTTTATTTATTTAATTCCACATACTGATGTACTAAAAGTTTTAATTGTTGTACATGCATACAAATGTTTTAATAAATGTATTAATAATATATAATAATATAATATATGTTTTTAATTTATTTACTTCTACATACTGATGTACTAAAGGTTTTAATTGTTGTAATTGATACAAATGTTTTAATAAATGTATTAGTAATATAATATAAAATGTTTTTAATTGATTTAATTCTACATACTGATGTACTAAAGGTTTTAATTGTTTTATGTGCATACAAATGTTTTTAATAAATGTATTAGTAATATAATATAATATGTTTTTAATTATTTTAATTCTACATAATTATGTACTAAATGTTTTAATTGTTTGTATGTGCATTGACATGTTTTAATAATAATGTTAATAATATAATAATGTATTAATAATATGTAATAATATAATATATGTTTTTAATTTATTTAATTCTACATACTGATGTACTAAAAGATTTAATTGTTGTACATGCATACGAATGTTTTAATAAATGTATTAATAATATATAATAATATAATATATGTTTTTAATTTATTTACTTCTACATACTGATGTACTAAAGGTTTTAATTGTTGTAATTGATACAAATGTTTTAATAAATGTATTAGTAATATAATATAAAATGTTTTTAATTGATTTAATTCTACATACTGATATACTAAAGCTTGTAATTGTTTTATGTGCATACAAATGTTTTTAATAAATGTATTAGTAATATAATATAATATGTTTTTAATTATTTTAATTCTACATAATTATGTACTAAATGTTTTAATTGTTTGTATGTGCATTCAAATGTTTTAATACATGTATTAATAATATGTAATAATATAAAATGATGTTTTTTTTATTTATTTACTGATGTACTGATGTACTAAAGGTTTTAATTGTTGTAATTGATACAAATGTTTTAATAAATGTATTAGTAATATAATATAAAATGTTTTTAATTGATTTAATTCTACATACTGATGTACTAAAAGTTTTAATTGTTGTATGTGCATACAGATGTTTTAATAAATGTATTAATAATATATAATGATATAATATGGTTTTATTTGGTTTAATTCTACATACTGATATACTAAAGGTTTTAATTGTTGTACGTGCATAAACATGTTTTAATAAATGTATTAATAATGTATAATATAACATAAAATGTTTTAATTGATTTAATTCTACATACTGATATACTAAAGGTTTTAATTGTTGTACTTGCATACAAATGTTTTAATACATGTATTAATAATTTATAATAATATAATATGTTTTTAATTGATTTAATTCTACATACAGATGAACTAAATGTTTTAATTGTTGTACGTGCATACAATGTTTTAATAAATGTATTAATAATGTATAATATGTTTTTAATTGAGCATTAAAACCAAATTGTGCTGTCCAGTTGTCATTTTGTTTTCTTACACTCCTATCTCATTCGCAAGTATCGTTCTGTATTAAACAGAAGACAACGTTGCCAGATCCAGGAAGTAGTCTTGGCCGTCAACTTGAAAGTTTTATTTCATGTTGAGTCCCACAAAGTGTGTATACTGTAAGTGGTGTACTATTACACGACTGTTTGATTGAGAAGTGCTTCTTAATACTAATTAACTGCTGACAGTCTGTGATTGAGGATGGTGAATGCACGGCGTTCAGGCTGAGTAGTCTGATAAACTTGTCCAACCTTTCCCTTGTTGTCATGGTTACCAGTAATAACCTCTTAAAGGGGCCATTGTCATTAAACATGCCCACCACTTCAACATCAAATGTGATTAATGCAAAGGAAAACTACAGTAATTAAAGGTCCGCCTGAGTCTAGTCCGCACTATCTGGATTTCACCGCTAATTAATTTCAGCGTAGACGGCTGATTGGCCGAGGACGCCACAAATTGGAGGACGCGCAGGTGAGAACGCGCGTGGCTCCCGGGTTGCCAGGTGTCAAAAAAAATAGTAATTGTAAGTGTAATAATTAAGGCCAATTTAGAAGTAGAGACAACAATGCCATTCGGTCTTTTTTTTTTTTTTAGCTCGCTCAAACTCAGCTCGTTATTTTTCACACTCGTGCAAATTCTGGCTTGTAAAAATGCGGAATAAACAGTGCGGACGAAGAACGGGATCAAAGGTAGTCGTGAAAAGGCTTAATTGTAATAACAGGACATCGGTACAGTTGCCCTGGTTGCCATGGCAACACTTGCATTGACCTCCTGGCAATCAATTGATGTGAATGAGACTTTATTTAGTCCTCGAGGACCCGAGAGCGCTAATAAGCAGCTTTTTCTTTTAATTAAGCACACATCTGTTGAAAGAAATAAACGTTGAGATATTCTCAAGATTCTTTTTTAGAAACAGTGCACACAGTTTAATAACATCAATTTTGCTAACCCAATTTATGAGTTGCCAGTTATTTTTATGAAGAGCTATTCATTTATTTGGGTTATAAGGGTAGTATTTTAACTCAATTTATGGATTTTCAAAACTATGAACCATTTTTGTGTTGTTTTTTAATGAGGAACGCATCTTTGGGTAAAAACCTTTTTTTTAATTAAAAAAAGAAAAAAGTGCTTTTTTTCTTGAAGGGAATTTTATTAAGGATTAATTTAATTAACATTATTTACAATCACAGATCTTATGTACATGAAAATATTAGGACTACTATGACAATACACGGCAATTCTTGTAAAAAATAAAATAAAATAAAATCACTCATATCTTGCTTTTGAGTATATTTTAATGGAATAAAATAATTTTGATAATTTTGAAAAAATAAATAAATAAATAAATAAAATAATATATATATATATATATATATATATATATATATATATATATATATATATATATATATATATCAAAATAATTTTGATAATTTTGAAAAAATAAATAAATAAATAAATAAAATTATATATATATATATATATATATATATATATATATATATATATATATATATATATATATATATTATTTTATTTATTTATTTATTTTTTTTTTCAAAATTATCACAATTATTTTATTCCATTAAAATATACTCAAAAGCAAGATATGAGTGAAATAAAATAAAATTATATATATATATATATATATATATATATATATATATATATATATATATATATATATATATACATATATATATATATATATATATATATATATATATGTATATATATATATATATATATATATATATATATATATATATATATATATATATATATATATATATATATATATATTTAAATCACAGATCTTATGTACATGAAAATAGTAGGACTACTATGACCATACATGGCAATTCTTGTAAAAAATAAATAAAAATAAATCACTCATATCTTGCTTTTGAGTATATTTTAATGGAATAAAAATAATTTTGATAATTTTGAAAAAAAAAAAAAAATATATATATATATATATATATATATATAAATAATAATCACATATATTTTGTACATGGAAATATTAGGACTACTATGACCATACATGGCAATTCTTGTAAAAAAATAAAAAAAAATAAAAAAATAAATCACCCACATCTTGCTTTTGAGTATATTTTAATGGACTAAAAATAATTTTGATAATTTTGAAAAAATAAAAAAATATATATTAAAAAAATAAATAATCACAGATCTTATGTACATGAAAATATTAGGACTACTATGACCATACCTGGCAATTCTTAAAAAAAAAAAAAAAAATCACTCACATCTTGCTTTTGAGTATATTTTAATGGAATAAAGATAATTTTGATCATTTTGAAAAAAATAAAAATAAAATAAAATAAATAAATAAAAAAGTAATAATCACAGATCTTATGTACATGAAAATATTAGGACTACTATGACCATACATGGCAATTCTTGTAAAAAATAAAAAAAATCAAAAAAAATCACCCACATCTTGCTTTTGAGTATATTTTAATGGAATACAAATAATTTTGACAATTTTGAAAAAAAAAAATATATATATTAAAAAAATAAATAATCACAGATCTTATGTACATGAAAATATTAGGACTACTATGACCATACATGCCAATTTTTGTAAAAAAAAAAATAAAACATCACTCACATCTTGCTTTTGAGTATATTTTAATGGAATAAAAATCCATCCATCCATTTTTCTACCGCTTATTCCCTTTGGGGTCACAGGGGGCGCTGGAGCCTATCTCAGCTAAAATATTTTTTATAATTTTGAAAGAATAAAAAAATATATCAAAAAATATAAAAATACATAAATAATTAAATGAAAAAAAAAACAATTTATGAGTTGTGAGTGTTGGGTTAAATTTTGGAGTTATTTTTATGAAGAGCAATCCATTTTTTGGGATTATAAGGGTATTATATCAACTACATTAATGTGTTTTCAAAACTATGAACCATGTTTGTGTTGTTTTACAATGAGGAATGCATTTTTGGGTAAAATTTCTTTTTTTATTTGAAAAAAAAGGTACTTTTTTCTTGAAGGGAATTTTATGTGGGCTCTGTACCGCGGATGTCGTTGTGGCTTGTGCAGCCCTTTGAGACACTTGTGATTTAGGGCTATATAAATAAACATTGATTTATTGATTGATTGACATTAAGGATTCATTTAATTAACATTATTTACAATCACAGATCTTATGTGCATGGAAATATTAGGACTACTATGACCATACATGGCAATTCTTGTAAAAAACAAAAACAAAACAAAAACATAATTCATATCTTGCTTTTGAGTATATTTTAATGGATTAAAAATAATTTTGATAATTTTGAAAAAATTAAAAAAATATATCAAAAAAAATAATAATCACAGATCTTATGTACATGAAAATATTAGGACTACTATGACCATACACAGCAATTCTTGTAAAAAAAACAAAAACACAAAAAAACCATCACTCACATCTTGCTTTTGAGTATATTTTAATGGAATAAAAATAATTTTGATGATTTTGAAAGAATAAAAAAATATATATAAAAACATATAAAAATACATAAATAAATAAATGAAAAAAAAAAATAATTTTGATTAGTAGTTGGGAAAAAGTAGGACAAACTAGCAGTAAAATGTATCATTTTGAACCAACTATTGGGTCAAGGAGCAATAAATAACTAAGCTTTTGTGTTAAATAAATTCAACGCAAAAAGTTGGGTTGAAAAAAATAACCCAAAATGTTGAGTTATGATAAGACGGCGTTGAGATATTCTCAAGATTATTTTTTAGAAACAGTGCACACAATTTAATAATATTATTTTACTAACAATTATTCATCTGTTGCACACAAAAAAAAATGCTGCGTTAATTTTGCTAACCCAATTCATGAGTTGTGAGTGTTGGGTTAAATTTTGGAGTTATTTTTATGAAGAGCAATCCATTTTTGGGGTTATAAGGGTATTATTTCAACTCCATTTCTGGGTTTTCAAAACTATGAACCATTTTTGTGTTGTTTTTCAATGAAGAATGCATTTTTGGGTAAAAACAATTTTTTAATTTGAAAAAAAAGGTACTTTTTTCTTGAAGGGAATTTTTATGTGGGCTCTGTACCGCGGATGTCGTTGTGGCTTGTGCAGCCCTTTGAGACACTTGTGATTTAGGGCTATATAAATAAACATTGATTGATTGATTGATTGACATTAAGGATTCATTTAATTAACATTATTTACAATCACAGATCTTATGTACATGAAAATATTAGGACTACTATGACAATACACGGCAATTCTTGTAAAAAAACAAAACAAAAAAAAACATCATTTATATCTTGCTTTTGAGTATATTTTAATGAATTAAAAATAGTTTTGATAATTTTGAAAAAAAAAAATAATAATAATAATAATAATAATAATCACAGATCTTATGTACATGAAAATATTAGGACTACTATGACCATACACGGCAATTCTTGTAAAAAAAAAAAAAAAAAAAAAATTAAAAATCACTCACATCTTGCTTTTGAGTATATTTTAATGGAATAAAAATAATTTTGATAATTTTGAAAGAATAAAAAATATATAAAAAAATATAAAAATACATAAATAAATAAATGAAAAAAAAAATTGATTAGTAGTTGGGAAAAAGTAGGACAAACCAGCAGTAAAATGTATCATTTTTAACCAACTATTGGGTCAAGGAGCGCTAAATAACTCAGCTTTTGTGTTTAATAAATTCAACCCAATAGTTGGGTTGAATTTATCAACTAACATTAAAGTATCATAACTCAACATTTGGGTTAAATAAATTCAACCCAATAGTTGGGTTATGAATCAACCAACATTAAGGTATCATAACTCAACTTTTGGGTTAAATAAATTCAACCCAATAGTTGGGTTATGAATCAACCAACATTAAGGTATCATAACTCAACTTTTGGGTTAAATAATCAGAGGTGTGGACTCGAGTCACATGACTTGTACTCGAGTCAGACTCGAGTCATGAATTTGATGACTTTAGACTCGACTTGACAAAATGTAAAAAGACTTGCAACTCGACTTAGACTTGAACATCAATGACTTGTGACTTCACTTGGACTTGAGCCTTTTGAATTGACATGACTTGACATGACTTGCTACTTTCCCCAAAACCCAAAGATGAAAAAGTTATTCGGGAGCGCTCCGTATTTTTCATTGTGTACTTGTCTATCAGCGTTGCGTGTGTCAGCTGGTGTGCTCTCAGTACAACAGCCAATCAAATTAGATCTACTTTGTTTTCATCACACAGCATTCATCCAATCAAATTGCAGGACAACCAACGAAGAAGACATGTCCAAACCACACGCCAGTGAACAAAAAATGATACCTAAAATAATTTCGTTTGGGTATAAAAATTACGAGGTGGTCAACACAAAACGGTTTGCAGTATGCAACACATGCGGTTCCAAAATTACTGATGGAGAGGCAACAACTTCCAACTTCGTCCGGCATTTGAAGTTGCACAAAGAACGGTAAGTTTTGAATGTAAGATAACGTTTATTGGCTAAGTAACGTGACTTTTATTTGCTGTGTAGTTAAATCAGTGAGGCTGTAAACTCACTGCTAACGTTATAACGTTATTGCAAACACGGGAATCTGTTGCAGTTCACTACCTTATTCATACTTTTTGTTCAGTGATTTTTTTAAGCAGGGTTACGTTAGTCAATACATCACACGTAACGTTAGACGGCGGTCAGCAGCACCGCGTATTTTAGCCACCTAAAAAAAGACAAAAATAGTAAAATAAAGGTCAGTTAAAATGTATACTATATTATGAATATGTGTACCGTTTTAGCTAGCTTTCTGACATACTGTTGGTTGTTTACCTCAGTGGTCCCCAACCACCGGGCCGCGGCCCGGTACTGGTCCGTGGATCGATTGGTATCGGGCCGCACAAGAAATATTTTTTTTTATTTTTTTTATTAAATCCACATAAAAAACACAAGATACACTTACAAGTAGTGCACCAACCCAAAAAACCTCTCTCCCCCCTTTTGTTCTGGGCATTGAACATGAAGACTCTTCCTTCACTGTTCCAAGTGGCCATGAGAGTCTTGGCAGTGCCTGCCTCCAGTGCTCCAGTGGAGCGAGTTTTCAGCCATGGTGGCATCATACTACGCCCCCATCGTGCACAAATGACTGACAGACTCTTGGCTAATTTGGTCTTTTGCAAATGCAATGCAGCATAGGGCCCTGACATATAACAAGTACAACTTTTTTGTTATGTTCACGTATATGTCATGTTTTTTCAATGTTAACACTTTTGTACAAATAAGTACATTTGCACTTTATTTTTCAATGTGTTTGTTCTGTAAAGGAATGAGTTAATGTTTAAAATGACTGGTTAATAGTGCTATTATAAAGTGCAATGTCAGCACAATTTTCTTTCCTGCAATTTAAAATGCACTTGTTTTAATAAATAAATACAGCGTTTGAAAAGCATACACAATCTGTGTTAATATATTAGTCTGTGGTTAAAAGGACTTGAAAGGACTCGAAACTCAAAATGCAGGACTTAGGACTTGACTTGAGACTTTCCAGTCTTGACTTTGGACTTGACTCGGGGCTTGCTTGTCTTGACTCGGGACTTGACTCGGACTTGAGGGCAAAGACTTGAGACTTACTTGTGACTTGCAAAACAATGACTTGGTCCCACCTCTGTAAATAATTCACCGTAAAAAGTTGGGTGGAAAAAAATAACCCAAAACGTTGAGTTACAATTACTCATATAAGGTGTTTGTCCTTTTCTGAACCTTCAGTTGGGTTGAAATTGGCTTAATTTTTAAGCCAAAATGTGTTTAGTGTGTAGCAGGTGACTTCCACACCGGACTTATAAGTCTATTTGTTCCTGTTCCAGTCATCCCTTTGTGTAGTTCTTTCCTAGAGAATAATTTCCCACAATTAACGGATGTTTGCGAGTCCCTACTTGGTAAGACCGGGTGTCAAGGTCACACAACTGACCTTGTCCTGAAAGCGTGAATATTTGCCATTGTACTTTGCATAAATCACAATTTAGGCACTCAGTTTTGACCCGGACGCATCAATCAGACTCGGTTCAGCAGAGAAATATCTGATGCTAATTATCCAGAGTCCTCGGCACCTAATTATTAAACAAAGTTCTCGTCTTGACCGTCTTGTTAGTCTGCTGCTTGTCCTCAAAACAAAGCGCACTGAGAAGTGTGAAGCGTCTATACATACAGGTAAAAGCCAGTAAATTAGAATATTTTGAAAAACTTGATTTATTTCAGTAATTGCATTCAAAAGGTGTAACTTGTACATTATATTTATTCATTGCACACAGACTGATGCATTCAAATGTTTATTTCATTTAATTTTGATGATTTGAAGTGGCAACAAATGAAAATCCAAAATTCCGTGTGTCACAAAATTAGAATATTACTTAAGGCTAATACAAAAAAGGGATTTTTAGAAATGTTGGCCAACTGAAAAGTATGAAAATGAAAAATATGAGCATGTACAATACTCAATACTTGGTTGGAGCTCCTTTTGCCTCAATTACTGCGTTAATGCGGCGTGGCATGGAGTCGATGAGTTTCTGGCACTGCTCAGGTGTTATGAGAGCCCAGGTTGCTCTGATAGTGGCCTTCAACTCTTCTGCGTTTTTGGGTCTGGCATTCTGCATCTTCCTTTTCACAATACCCCACAGATTTTCTATGGGGCTAAGGTCAGGGGAGTTGGCGGGCCAATTTAGAACAGAAATACCATGGTCCGTAAACCAGGCACGGGTAGATTTTGCGCTGTGTGCAGGCGCCAAGTCCTGTTGGAACTTGAAATCTCCATCTCCATAGAGCAGGTCAGCAGCAGGAAGCATGAAGTGCTCTAAAACTTGCTGGTAGACGGCTGCGTTGACCCTGGATCTCAGGAAACAGAGTGGACCGACACCAGCAGATGACATGGCACCCCAAACCATCACTGATGGTGGAAACTTTACACTAGACTTCAGGCAACGTGGATCCTGTGCCTCTCCTGTCTTCCTCCAGACTCTGGGACCTCGATTTCCAAAGGAAATGCAAAATTTGTATGGTTGGGTGATGGTTTGGGGTGCCATGTCATCTGCTGGTGTCGGTCCACTCTGTTTCCTGAGATCCAGGGTCAACGCAGCCGTCTACCAGCAAGTTTTAGAGCACTTCATGCTTCCTGCTGCTGACCTGCTCTATGGAGATGGAGATTTCAAGTTCCAACAGGACTTGGCGCCTGCACACTGCGCAAAATCTACCCGTGCCTGGTTTACGGACCATGGTATTTCTGTTCTAAATTGGCCCGCCAACTCCCCTGACCTTAGCCCCATAGAAAATCTGTGGGGTATTGTGAAAAGAAAGATGCAGAATGCCAGACCCAAAAACGCAGAAGAGTTGAAGGCCACTAACAGAGCAACCTGGGCTCTCATAACACCTGAGCAGTGCCAGAAACTCATCGACTCCATGCCACGCCGCATTAACGCAGTAATTGAGGCAAAAGGAGCTCCAACCAAGTATTGAGTATTGTACATGCTCATATTTTTCATTTTCATACTTTTCAGTTGGCCAACATTTCTAAAAATCCCTTTTTTTGTATTAGCCTTAAGTAATATTCTAATTTTGTGACACACGGAATTTTGGATTTTCATTTGTTGCCACTTCAAATCATCAAAATTAAATGAAATAAACATTTGAATGCATCAGTCTGTGTGCAATGAATAAATATAATGTACAAGTTACACCTTTTGAATGCAATTACTGAAATAAATCAAGTTTTTCAAAATATTCTAATTTACTGGCTTTTACCTGTATACACATACACACACATATATACAGTCGTGCTCATAAGTTGACATACCCTGGGAGAATTTATGATTTCTTGGCCATTATTCAGAGAATATGAATGATAACACAAAAACCTTTCTTCCACTCATGCTTAATGGTTGTGTGAAGCTATTTATTGGCAAACAACTGTGTTTACTCTTTTTTAATCAAAATGACAAAAGAAAGTACCCAAATGACCCTGATCAAAAGTTGACATACCCCAGTGACTTTGATCTGATAACATGCACAAAAGTTGACACAAACAGGTTTGAATGGCTAATCAAGGTTCCAATCCTCACCTGTGACTATGTTTGTTTGTAATGAATGTGTGTGTATAAAAGGTCAGTGAGTTTCTGGGCTTCTGACAGACCATTGCATCTTTCATCCAGTGCTGCACACATGTTTCTGGATTCTGAGTCATGGGGTAGGCAAAAGATCTGCGAGAAAAGGTAATTGAACTGCATAAAACAGGAAAGGGGTATAAAAAGATATTCAAGGAATTGAGAAAGCCAATCAGCAGTGTTCAAACGCTGATTAAGAAGTGGAAAATGAGGGATTCAGGTAGACCAGCAAAGATTGCAGCCACAACTTGCCAGGGAAATTGTTGGAGATGCAAAGAAAATTCCACGAATAACTTCGGCTGAAATACAGGACTCTCTGAAAAATGGTGGTGTGGCTGTTTCAAGATGCACAATAAGGAGGCACTTGAAGAAAAATGGGCTGCATGGTCGAGTGGCCAGAAGAAAGCCATTTCTGCGCAAATGTCACAAAGTATCCCGCTTACATTACGCCAAACAGCACAGAGACAAGCCTCAAAACTTCTGGAACAAAGTCATTTGGAGTGATGAGAACCAAAATTGAACTTTTTGGCCACTCGACCATGCAGCTCACGGTCGAGTGGCTCATGCTTATTTCAGCAAGACAATGCCAAGCCACGTGTTACATCAACGTGGCTTCATAGTAAAAGAGTGCGGGTACTAGACTGGCCTGCCTGTAGTCCAGGCCTGTCTCCCATTGAAAATGTGTGGCGCATTATGAAGCCTAAAATAGCACAACGGAGACCCCCGGACTGTTGAACAACTTAAGCTGTACATCAAGCAAGAATGGGAAATAATTCCACCTGAGAAGCTTCAAAAATGTGTCTCCTCAGTTCCCAAACCTTTACTGAGTGTTGTTAAAAGGAAAGGCCATGTAACACAGTGGTGAACATGCCCTTTCCCAACTTCTTTGTCACGTGTTGCAGCCATGAAATTCTAAAGTTAATTATTATTTGCAAAAAAAAAAAATGTTTATGAGTTTGAACATCAAATATGTTGTCTTTGTAGCATATTCAACTGAATATGGCTTGAAAAGGATTTGCAAATCATTGTATTCCGTTTATATTTACATCCATTGGCGTTGTTAGGCCTATTTTAGGGGGGCTCAAGCCCCCCTAAAATATTCTTAAGCCCCCCTAAATAATTTGGTGTTATATATATATATATATATATATATATATATATATATATATATATATATATATATATATATATTTTATTTTTATTTTTATTTATTTTTATTTTTTTTTTTTTTTTTTTTTTTTATTTATTTTTTTTTATTTATTTTTTTTTTACAAATACATGCAGACATATTCATTATAAAGTGGCTTGAGTATGAGTTTAAATAAATAATCATATAACCTGTCATTATTCACTCAGTTTCCCCTTAATTCATAGCGTAAGGTAGAGAGCCACCTTAGCGCGTCGGTATCCAATCCATTCCACTTGTTCATACAGAAAATGCCCACATCACTCAAAATCCAGTCCACATTTTCTCTGCGACCTTGTTTGCTTTGAAGCACGCAGCGCTGCAGAACAAACATGTGAACGGATGCAAAGTGGACATAAGAAACTTTTTCAAGAAAGTAAGTATTCATCACTGTTTGCAGAGGTGTGGACTCGAGTCACATGACTTGGACTGGAGTCAGACTCGAGTTATGAATTTGATGACTTTAGACTGGACTTGACAAAATGTAAAGAGACTTGCAACTGGACTTAGACTTTAACATCAATGACTTGTGACTTCACTTGGACTTGAGCCTTTTGACTTGACATGACTTGCTACTTTCCCCAAAGTCCAACGATTAAAACGTTCAGGAGCGCTCCGTATCTTTCATTGTGTACGCA
>NC_084560.2:4455420-4502920 GCF_033978685.3 Nerophis lumbriciformis
CAAAGTAATATATGAATCATATACAAAGTAATATACACAATATTATACAAAGTAATATACAAAATAATATATAAAGTAATAAACAAAATAAACAAAATGATCTACAAAGTAATATACAAAATAATATACAGATTGATATACAAAGTAATATACAAAATAATATACACAATAATACACACAATGATATACAAAGTAAGATACACAATAATATACAGAATAGCATACACAATTGTATAGAAAGTAATATACAAAATAATATACACATATATATACAAAGTAATATGCACAATAATATACAAAATGATATGCAAAGTATAATACAGAATAATATATAAAAATGTATACAAAGTAATATACAAAATAATATACACAATATTATACAAAGTCATATATGAATAATATACAAAGTAATACACACAATATCATACAAAGTAATATACTAAATAGTATTTCAAGTAATAAACAAAATAATATACAAAGTAATATACAAAATATTATACAGAATGATATACCAAGTAATATACAAAATAATATACGGAATGATATACAAAGTAATATACAAAATAATATACAAAATATTATAAAAGTAATATATGAATAATATACAAAGTAACATACACAATAGTATACAAAGTAATATGCAAAATATTATACAAAATGATATACAAAGTATAATACAGAATAATATACAAAATAATATACACAATGATATACAAAGTAATATACAAATAATATACAGAGTAATTTACAAAATGATATACACAGTAATATACAAAATAATATACAACATGATATACAAAGTAATATACAGAATAATATACACAACTATATGCACAGTAATATAAAAAATAATATACACAATGGTATACAAAGTAATATACAGAATAATATACAAAATAATATACAGAATAATATACACAATGATACACAAAGTAATATAAACAATAATATACACAATGATTTACACAATGATATACAAAGTAATATACAAAATAATATACAAAATATTACATAAAATAATCAATAACATAAGACAAGCAGTTAGGGGAGAAGTCTGCCTAGTAAATTAGTTGAATATCCCTGGCAAACATTGATCAATGTTGGATTGTTTTGAGCATCTTTAATGTACAAAATGTATGGGAGTGGCCCCATATCCTCACTATGTGGCCCTCAGTACCAATAAGTAAGTAAGTTAGACTAAGAAACATTTTAGTGATCCACAAGGGAAATTGATAGCAAAGCATGAACTAAAATCAATAAGTAAGTACGTTTGACTAAGACACATTTTAGTGATCCACAAGGGGAACTGCAAGCAAAGCATGAACTAAAATCAATAAGTAAGCCATTTAGACCAAGGCATATTTGAGTGATCCACAAGGGAAACTGTTAGCAAAGCATGGACTAAAATCAATAAGTAAGTAAATTAGACTAAAACATATTTTAGTGATCCACAGGGGGAACTGTTAACAAAGCATTAACTAAAATCATTAATTAAGTAAGTTGGACTAAGACACATTTGAGTGATCCACAAGGGAAACTGTTAGCATAGCATGAACTAAAATCAATAAGTAAGAAAGTTAGACTAAGACACATTTTAGTGATCCACAAGGGAAACTGTTAGCAAAGCATGAACTAAAATCCATAAGTAAGTAAATTAGACTAAAACACATTTTAGTGATCCACAAGGGGAACTGTTAGCAAAGCATGAACTAAAATCAACAAGTAAGTAAATTGGACTAAGACACATTTTAGTGATCCACAAGGTAATCTGTTAGCGAAGCATGAACTAAAATCAGTAATTAAGGCAGGATATGAGTTAGTCCAAGACACATGTTAGTGATCCACTAAACCCGTACATAATCACAACATAAAAAGCACAGAACAGCTCCCATTAAAAAAAGAGAGGTAAAACAAAAGTAGTGAACGGAAGGAACAAGCAGAAATGCACAAGTCCATGTTTGTTTACAGTGGAGGTCTAGTGCTTCTTCAGTGAGCGAACTCACCTCAAAGATGGCGCCATAGCACACACAGTAACACACCTTTCCCTTTACGTTAGGTTCTGCGCATGTCAAAGTAAAGTGTTTGGATTAAAGGTGTGATGCATGAAAATGCATGTCATAATCATCATTATTTTCAGGGTCCATGTAAACAGTAACATTCTAATCCTAATGATAATCAGATTACCGTATTTTCCGCACCATTAGCCGCACCTAAAAACCACAAATTTACTCAAAAGCTGACAGTGCGGCTTTTAACCCGGTGCGCTTTATATATGGATTAATATTAAGATTCATTTTCATAAAGTTTCGGTCTCGTAACTACGGTAAACAGCCGCCATCTTTTTTCCCGGTAGAACAGGAAGCGCTTCTTCTTCTACGCAAGCAACCGCCAAGGTAAGCACCCGCCCCCATAGAACAGGAAGCGCTTCTTCTTCTACTGTAAGCAACCACCCGCCCGCGTAGAAGAAGACAAAGCGCGCGGAAATTACCGTACGTTTCATTTCCTGTTTACATCTGTAAAGACCACAAAATGGCTCCTACTAAGCGACAAGGATCCGGTTCATGAAAAGACGCAATCGCTCCATCCTCACACGGATTACTATTTCACAGCAACTGATATTCCTGTGAACCGCACTGTGGATACAACGGGAGCACGTACGGTGAATATTCGCACCACAGGGAATGAGAAGTCATCCTTCACTGTGGTTCTAGCTTGCCATGCTAATGGCCAGAAACTTCCACCCATGGTGATATTCAAAAGGAAGACCTTGCCAAAAGAGACCTTTCCAGCCGGCGTCATCATAAAAGCTAACTCGAAGGGATGGATGGATGAAGAAAAGATGAGCGAGTGGTTAAGGGAAGTTTACGCGACGAGGCCGGGTGGCTTTTTTCACGCAGCTCCGTCCATGTTGATATACGACTCCATGCGCGCCCACATCACAGATGGTGTCAAAAAACAAGTGAAGCACACAAATACAACACTCGCCGTCATTCCGGGTGGATTAACCAAAGAACTCCAACCGCTGGATATTGGTGTCAACAGGGCATTCAAATCACGACTGCGAACGGCGTGGGAACAATGGATGACCGAAGGCGAACACACCTTCACTAAGACAGGGAGACAGCGCCGGACGACATACGCCAACATTTGCCAGTGGATCGTAAATGCCTGGGCAGATATTTCGGTCACAACTGTGGTCCGAGCTTTCCGGAAGGCAGGATTCAAAGAACTGCTGAACAGTGACACTGACTCCGATGACTTCGACGAGACGGAACCGGCCATTTTGGATCCCACATTTGCCCAACTTTTCAATTCGGACACCGAAGACGAAGAATTCGAAGGATTTACGAATGAAGAATAACTTCAGAAAGTGAGGGTTTTGTTTATTTTGTGTGTTGTGACATTAACGTTCGAGCAACATTATGTTGCTATTGCTCTGCACTATTTTGAATTTGACTATGTTTGTGATTGCACATTTGCGTACATTTTGGGACAGAGTTGTTAGAACGCTGGTTTTTAATATATTATTAAAGTTTGACTGACCTATCTGACTGTTTTTTTTGACATTCCCTTTAGCGCAGCGTAGGCGCGGCTTATAGTCCGGGGCGGCTTATAGGTGGACAAAGTTTTGAAATATGCCGTTCATTGAAGGTGCGGCTAATAATCCGGTGCGCCTTATAGTGCGGAAAATACGGTACATAAATGTTGTCATGTAAACAGTAACAATCTAATCCTAATGATAATCAGATTACATAAATGTTGTCATGTAAACAGTAACAATCTAATCCTAATGATAATCAGATTACATAAATGTTGTCATGTAAACAGTAACAATCTAATCCTAATGATAATCAGATTACATAAATGTTGTCATGTAAACAGTAACAATCTAATCCTAATGATAATCAGATTACATAAATGTTGTCATGTAAACAGTAACATTCTAATCCTAATGATAATCAGATTACATAAATGTTGTCATGTAAACAGTAACATTCTAATCCTAATGATAATCAGATTACATAAATGTTGTCATGTAAACAGTAACATTCTAATCCTAATGATAATCAGATTACATAAATGTTGTCATGTAAACAGTAACATTCTAATCCTAATAATAATCAGATTACATAAATGTTGTCATGTAAACAGTAACAATCTAATCCTAATGATAATCAGATTACATAAATGTTGTCATGTAAACAGTAACAATCTAATCCTAATGATAATCAGATTACATAAATGTTATCATGTAAACAGTAACAATCTAATCCTAATGATAATCAGATTACATAAATGTTATCATGTAAACAGTAACAATCTAATCCTAATGATAATCAGATTACATAAATGTTGTCATGTAAACAGTAACAATCTAATCCTAATGATAATCAGATTACATAAATGTTGTCATGTAAACAGTAACAATCTAATCCTAATGATAATCAGATTACATAAATGTTGTCATGTAAACAGTAACAATCTAATCCTAATGATAATCAGATTACATAAATGTTGTCATGTAAACAGTAACAATCTAATCCTAATGATAATCAGATTACATAAATGTTGTCATGTAAACAGTAACAATCTAATCCTAATGATAATCAGATTACATAAATGTTGTCATGTAAACAGTAACAATCTAATCCTAATGATAATCAGATTACATAAATGTTATCATGTAAACAGTAACATTCCAATCCTAATGATAATCAGATTACATAAATGTTGTCATGTAAACAGTAACAATCTAATCCTAATGATAATCAGATTACATAAATGTTGTCATGTAAACAGTAACAATCTAATCCTAATGATAATCAGATTACATAAATGTTGTCATGTAAACAGTAACAATCTAATCCTAATGATAATCAGATTACATAAATGTTGTCATGTAAACAGTAACAATCTAATCCTAATGATAATCAGATTACATAAATGTTGTCATGTAAACAGTAACAATCTAATCCTAATGATAATCAGATTACATAAATGTTGTCATGTAAACAGTAACAATCTAATCCTAATGATAATCAGATTACATAAATGTTATCATGTAAACGGGGGCTACTGACAATGTTTCAGACATACCAAACTCTGAAGCTAGTATTTGAAGTCAAGAACCAAATCATGTGTTTCAAGCATGCCACTTGGTGTTTATTTCTAGAAGCTCAGCTCAGCTAATTAACTTGTTTGGTGTTTACAAAGAGTGGAAATAACAACATTGAATAAAAGTATGGCAGGAATTAATTTGCAGACTTTAGTAAAGTTCTACAAATGAAGTCGCCGACATCACAGCACGGATTATTCAGCAAGAATATTTGCAGAGCCAAGTTGAGTCAGCATGAACACATCAGAGCAGGTTGGCATCTTGAAACCTTTACACAACTTCTTCTACTACTACTTCACTGGTGTTGGCTTTTGTACAGCAGACTTATTATATGTCACACTTATTATATATCAGACTTATTATATATCAGACTTATTGTACATCAGACTTATCATACATCAGACTTATTATATACTGTATCAGACTTATTATTTATCAGACTTATTATATATGAGACTTATTATATGTCAGACTTATTATATACTGTATCAGACTTATTATATATCAGACTTATTGTACATCAGACTTATTATATATTAGACTTATTATATATCAGACTTATTATATATCAATCTTATTATATATCAGACTTATTATATGTCAGACTTATTATATACTGTATCGGACTTATTATATATCAGACTTATTATATGTCAGACTTATTATATGTCACACTTATTATATATCAGACTTATTACATGTCAGACTTATTGTACATCAGACTTATTATATACTGTATCAGACTTATTATATTTCAGACTTATTATATGTCAGACTTATTATACATCAGATTTATCATAAATCAGACTTATTATATATCAGACTTATTATATATCAGACCTATTATACATCAGACTTATTATATATCAGACTTATTATATATCAGACTTATTGTACATCAGACTTATTATATATTAGACTTATTATATATCAGACTTATTATACATCAGACTTATTATATATCAGACTTATTACATATCAGACTTATTATACATCAGACTTATTATATATATCAGACTTATTATATATCAGACGTATCATATTTTAGACCGATTATTTATAAGACTTATTATATGTCAGACTTATTGTATGTCAGACTTATTATATATCAGACCTATTATAAGTCAGACTTATTATATGTCAGATTTATTACATGTCAGACTTATTGTACATCAGACTTATTATATACTGTATCAGACTTATTATATTTCAGACTTATTATATGTCAGACTTATTATGCATCAGACTTATTATATATCAGACTTATTACATATCAGACTTATTATACATCAGACTTATTATATATATCAGACTTATTATATATCAGACGTATCATATTTTAGACCGATTATTTATAAGACTTATTATATGTCAGACTTATTATATATTAGACTTATTATACATCAGACTTATTGTACATCAGACTTATTATATATCAGACTTATTACATATCAGACTTATTATACATCAGACTTATTATATATATCAGACTTATTATATATCAGACGTATCATATTTTAGACCGATTATTTATAAGACTTATTATATGTCAGACTTATTGTATGTCAGACTTATTATATATCAGACCTATTATAAGTCAGACTTTTTATATGCCAGACTTATTGTATGTTTGACTTATTATATATCAGACCTTTTATAAGTCAGACTTATTATATATCACACTTATCATATATCAGACTTATTATATGTTAAACATATTATATATCAGACTTATTAAATGTCAGACTTATTTTATATCAGACATATTATATATCATACTTATTATATATCAGACTTATTATATATCAATATTATTATATATCAGACTTATTATATGTCAGACTTATTATATACTGTATCGGACTTATTATATATCAGACTTATTATATGTCAGACTTATTATATGTCACACTTATTATATATCAGACTTATTACATGTCAGACTTATTGTACATCAGACTTATTATATACTGTATCAGACTTATTATATTTCAGACTTATTATATGTCAGACTTATTATACATCAGATTTATCATATATCAGACTTATTATATATCAGACTTATTATATATCAGACCTATTATACATCAGACTTATTATATATCAGACTTATTATATATCAGACTTATTGTACATCAGACTTATTATATATTAGACTTATTATATATCAGACTTATTGTACATCAGACTTATTATATATCAGACTTATTACATATCAGACTTATTATACATCAGACTCATTATATATATCAGACTTATTACATATCAGACGTATCATATTTTAGACCGATTATTTATAAGACTTATTATATGTCAGACTTATTGTATGTCAGACTTATTATATATCAGACCTATTATAAGTCAGACTTATTATATGTCAGACTTATTGTATGTTTGACTTATTATATATCAGACCTTTTATAAGTCAGACTTATTATATATCACACTTATCATATATCAGACTTATTATATGTTAAACATATTATACATCAGACTTATTAAATGTCAGACTTATTTTATATCAGACATATTATATATCATACTTATTATATGTCAGACTTATTGTATATCAGACTTATTATATATCACACTTATCATATATCAGACTTATTATATGTTAGACTTATTATATATCAGACTTACTAAATGTCAGACTTATTATATATCAGACCTATTATATATCATGCTTATTATATGTCAGACTTATTATATATCAGACTTATTATATGTCAGACTTATTATATATCAGACGTATTATATATCAGACTTATTATATGTCAGACTTATTATACATCATACTTATTATATATCAGACTTATTGTATGTCAGAATTATTATATATATCAGACTTATTATATATATGACTTATTATATGTCGGACTTATTTTACATCATACTTATTATATTTTAGACTTATTATAAGTCAGACTTATTATATATATCAGACTTATTATATATCAGACTTATTATATGTCAGACATATTATATATCAGACTTATTATATATCTGATTTATTATATGTCAGACTTATTTTATGTCAGACTTATTATATATCAGACTTATTGTATATCAGACTAACTATGTCAGATTAATTATATATCAGAATTATTACATATCAATCTTATTATATATCAGACTAACTATACATCAGACTTATTATACATCAGACTTATTATATATCAGACTTATTAAATGTCAGACTTATTATATATCAGACCTATTATATATCATACTTATTATATGTCAGACTTATTATATATCAGACTTATTATATGTCAGACTTATTATATATCAGACGTATTATATATCAGACTTATTATATGTCAGACTTATTATACATCATACTTATTATATATCAGACTTATTATATGTCAGAATTATTATATATATCAGACTTATTATACATCATACTTATTATATTTTAGACTTATTATAAGTCAGACTTATTATATATATCAGACTTATTATATATCAGACTTATTATATGTCAGACATATTATATATCAGACTTATTAAATATCTGATTTATTATATGTCAGACTTATTTTATGTCAGACTTATTATATATCAGACTTATTTTATATCAGACTAACTATGTCAGATTAATTATATATCAGAATTATTATATATCAATCTTATTATATATCAGACTAACTATACATCAGACTTATTATACATCAGACTTATTATATATCAAACTTATTATATGTCAGACTGACAATATCAGACTAACTATATATCAGACTTATCATATATCAATCTTATTATATATCAGACTAATTATATATCAGACTAACTATATCAGACTAACTATATATCAGACTTATTATAAATCAATCTTATTATACATCAGACTAATTATATATCAGACGTATTATATATCAATCTTGTTATATGTCAGACTTATCATATATCAGATGGCAGTAGTGTATAAACAGTGTGTTGCTCAGCCAGGAAGTAGTCTTTGCCTTCAAGCTCAACATACTAGTCTAGTCTTATGTTGATCCCTACAAAGTGTCTATACTGTAAGTATTGGACTTTTTACAAAGCAGCTGTTGATCGTAACGTCCATCCTACTTGTAGTGTTCATTCACACATTTGGTAAAGGTTAAAACGCCATGTAAAATGCTAATGCTAATCAGAAGTGTACATAAGGCAAATCCAAATTATTGTACGTTTAAGCATTTTCTCTCCGGCATACTTTTTTTGCTGGCATTTTAATTTACAACAGAGAGGCAGTTTGGCTTAGTACGCTCTGATTGCTGCGAGAGTGCTTGTTTCCCCACCAAGTGTTTCAGCCGGTGCCCGGTCTGCAAACCGACCGTGATGTCACAAGCAACAAAAAGGTTTTGGAATACGGTACCGTTTCATTGAAAATATTTTGATAGCTGGTAGTGCCTACAGAATTCCGACGGTACCTACTAAAGTACTGCGTCTGGTGGACTGCCGTCCCACAGCAGTGTGTGACTAAGCTGCTGTCCAGCAACAGGAGGTGCCAGTCTGAGGTGGGTCTTCATTTGCCATAGAATAACAGGCAGGGGCAGTCTAGTACCCACACTCTTTTACTACGAAGCCACGCTGTTGTAACACGTGGCTTGGCATCGTTTTGCTGAAATAAGCAGGGGCGTCCATGATAACGTTGCTTGGATGGCAACATATGTTGCTCCACAACCTGTATGTACCTTTCAGCTTTAATGGTGCCTTCACAGATGTGTAAGTTACCCATGTCTTGGGCACTAATACACCCCCATACCATCACACATGCTGCCTTTTACACTTTGCGACTAGAACAATCCGGATGGTTCTTTTCCTCTTTGGTCCACAGTTTCCAACAACAATTTGAAATGTGGACTCGTCAGACCACAGAACACTTTTCCACTTTGCATCAGTCCATCTTTGCTGAGCTCGGGCCCAGCGAAGCGTTTCTGGGTGTTGTTGATAAATGGCTTTTGTCAGAATAATTGTATCTAAGTTATCGCAAAACTTTCTGTTTCAGCGAGCGAGTTCCCGGCGAGCAGACACAAGCTGTCTTTGATCCAACCAAGAAGAAGGGTTGTACAACTCCACTGTGTAGGATGGGAAGCGGCATGAAGGTGTTGGTTTCTTTGATGTATTGTAATCCACAGAAACATATTGTCTTGACCCGAGATCTACAAAGCGGAGTGGAAGCAGGACCTGAAACAAGCTCCAGGCACATTTTCTTTGAACTGTTTTACGACCTTTTCTTTGAACTGTTTTGTAACCAAAGACAGTGGCTGTTTACGACCCCCCTGCCTTAGAAACAGCTGTTGCCATGTAATCAGGGAAAGTCCAAATAAAAGAGGAGGCGTACAATCCTTTGGCAGTGCGTGGTGACACTGTACAAGGGTATAGATGTACGCGTTTCTCCTCAATTGAGCCAAATGTAATTCTGTCTCTGTTTAATTCCTTGCTTCTTGTCTTGTTTAATAGATGTCATCAGTGTTTGAACTTGACAGCTTTGGCTTTGCATAGTAGAGTTTAAACTTGCACTTACAGATGTAGCGACCAACTGTAGTTACTGACAGTGGTTTTCTGAAGTGTCCCTGAGCCCATGTGGTGATATCCTTTACACGCTGATGTCGCTTTTTAATGCAGTACCACCTGAGGGATCCAAGGTGCGTAATATCATGGTTTACATGCAGTGATTTCTCCAGATTCTCTGAACCTTTTAATGATTTTACGAAGCGTAGATGGTGAAATCCCTAAATTCCTTGCAATAGCTGCTTGAGAAATGTTCTTCCTAAAAACTTTGCTCAGGCATTTGTTGACAAAGTGGTGACCCTCGCCCCGTCCTTGTTTGTGAACGACTGAGCATTTCATGGAAGCTGCTTTTATACCCAATCATGGCACCCACCTGTTCCCAATTAGCCTGTTCACCTGTGGGATGTTCCAAATAAGTCTTGGATGGGCATTCCTCAACTTTCTCAGTCTTTTTTGCCACTTGTGCCAGCTTTTTTTGAAACATGTTGCAGTCATCAAATTCCAAATGAGCTAATATTTGCAAAAAACAACAAAGTTTTCGTCAGGTTCAAACACTGATGACATATATTAAACAAGACAAGAAGCAAAGAATCAAACAGAGACACAATTCAATTTGGACTCAATTGAGGAGAGACGCCGGGAAACTGTACTCTTGTACAATCTCCAGCACGCTCTGGCGAAAGATCGTACAACTCCTCCTTTATTGGACTTTCTCCGACCACATGACCACAGCTGCTTCCAGAAGGGAAGTGGGTTGTAAACAGTGTTGCCTTTGGTTACAGAACTGTTCAAAAGAAAAGGTCGTAAAAAATTCACAGAAAAGGTCAGTTCAAAAAGAGTTCGTAAAATAGTTCAAAAAGGGATCCATAAAATAGTTCAAAAATAGTTTGTAAAATAGTTCAAAAAGGGGTCCTTAAAATAGTTCAAAAAGAGTTTGTAAAATAGTTCAAAAAGGGGTCCGTAAAATACTTCAAAAAGAGTTTGTAAAAAAGTTCAAAAAGGGGTCCATAAAATAGTTCAAAAAGAGTTCATAAGAGTTCAAAAAGGGGTCCATAAAATAGTTCAAAAAGAGTTCATAAGAGTTCAAAAAGGGGTCCATAAAATAGTTCAATAAGGGTTTGTAAAATAGTTCAAAAAGGGGTCCGTAAAATAGTTCAAAAAGAGTTTGTAAAATAGTTCAAAAAGAGTTCGTAAAATAGTTCAAAAAGGGGTCCATAAAATAGTTCAAAAAGAGTTCATAAAATAGTTCAAAAAGGGGTCCATAAAATAGTTCAAAAAGAGTTTGGAAAATAGTTCAAAAAGGGT
The DNA here is from genome assembly GCF_033978685.3 of Nerophis lumbriciformis. Lineage (NCBI taxonomy): Eukaryota > Metazoa > Chordata > Actinopteri > Syngnathiformes > Syngnathidae > Nerophis > Nerophis lumbriciformis. Next base: position 4,467,344 of record NC_084560.2, read on the forward strand.
CCGTAAAATAGTTCAAAAAGAGTTTGTAAAATAGTTCAAAAAGGGGTCCAACAAATAGTTCAAAAAGAGTTTGTAAAATAGTTCAAAAAGGGGTCCATAAAATATTTCATAAAGAGTTCGTAAAATATTTCAAAAAGGGGTCCATAAAATAGTTCAAAAAGAGTTTGTAAATTAGTTCAAAAAGGGGTCCGTAAAATAGTTCAAAAAGAGTTTGTAAAATAGTTCAAAAAGGGGTCCGTAAAATACTTCAAAAAGAGTTTGTAAAATAGTTCAAAAAGGGTTCCATAAAATAGTTAAAAAAGAGTTGGTAAAATAGTTCAAAAAGGGGTCCATGAAATAGTTCAGAAAGAGTTCGTAAAATAGTTCAAAAAGAGTTTGTAAAATAGTTCAAAAAGAGTTCATAAAATAGTTCAAAAAGGGGTCCGTAAAATAGTTCAAAAAGAGTTTGTAAAATAGTTCAAAAAGGTCCGTAAAATACTTCAAAAATAATTTGTAAAATAGTTCAAAAAGGGTCCGTAAAATAGTTCAAAAAGAGTTCATAAAATAGTTCAAAAAGGGTTCATAAAATAGTTCAAAAAGAGTTCATAAAATAGTTCAAAAAGGGTCCATAAAATAGTTAAAAAAGAGTTCATAAAATAGTTCAAAAAGGGGTCCATAAAATAGTTCAAAAAGAGTTAATAAAATAGTTCAAAAAGGGGTCCATAAAATAGTTCAAAATGAGTTTGTAAAATAGTTCAAAAAGGGTCCATAAAATAGTTCAAAAAGCGTTTATAAAATAGTTCAAAAAGGGGTCCATAAAATAGTTAAAAAAAGAGTTTGTAAAATAGTTCAAAAAGAGGTCCGTAAAATAGTTCAAAAAGAGTTTGCAAAATAGTTGAAAAAGGGGTCCATAAAATAGTTCAAAAAGAGTCCGTAAAATAGTTCAAAAAGAGTTTATAAAATAGTTTAAAAAGAGGTCCGTAAAATAGTTCAAAAAGAGTTTGTAAAATAGTTCAAAAAGAGGTCCGTAAAATAGTTCAAAAATAGTTTGTAAAATAGTTAAAAAAGGGTGCGTAAAATACTTCAAAAAGATTTGGAAAACAGTTCAAAAAGGGTGCGTAAAATAGTTCAAAAAGAGTTCATAAAATAGTTCAAAAAGGGGTCCATAAAATAGTTCAAAAAGAGTTCATAAAATAGTTCAAAAAGGGTCCATAAAATAGTTCAAAGCGTTTGTAAAATAGTTCAAAAAGGGTTCCGTAAAATAGTTCAAAAAGAGTTCGTAAAATAGTTCAAAAAGGGGTCCATAAAATAGTTTAAAAAGAGTTTGTAAATTACTTCAAAAAGGGGTCCAGAAAATAGTTCAAAAAGAGTTCATAAAGTATTTAAAAAAGGGGTCCGTAAAATACTTCAAAAAGAGTTCGTAAAATATTTCAAAAAAAGTTCGTAAAATATTTCAAAAAGGGGTCCATAAAATAGTTCAAAAAGAGTTCGTAAATTAGTTCAAAAAGGGTCCGTAAAATAGTTCAAAAAGAGTTTGTACAATAGTTCAAAAAGGGGTCCATAAAATAGTTCAAAAAGAGTTTGTAAAATAGTTCAAAAAGGGGTCCATAAAATAGTTCAAAAAGAGTCCGTAAAATAGTTCAAAAAGAGTTCATAAAATAGTTCAAAAAAGGGTCCGTAAAATAGTTCAAAAAGAGTTTGTAAAATAGTTCAAAAAGAGGTCTGTAAAATAGTTCAAAAAGAGTTTGTAAATTAGTTCAAAAAGGGGTCCACGAAACAGTTCAAAAAGAGTTCGTAAAATAGTTCAGAAAGGGTCCGTAAAATACTTCAAAAAGAGTTTGTAAAATAGTTCAAAAAGGGTCCATAAAATAGTTCAAAAAGAGTTTATAAAATAGTTCAAAAAGGGGTCCATAAAATAGTTCAAAAAAAGTTTGTAAAATAGTTCAAAAAGGGGTCTGTAAAATAGTTCAAAAAGAGTTTGCAAAATAGTTGAAAAAGGGGTCCATAAAATAGTTCAAAAAGAGTCCGTAAAATAGTTCAAAAAGAGTTTATAAAATAGTTCAAAAAGAGGTCTGTAAAATAGTTCAAAAAGAGTTTGTAAAATAGTTCAAAAAGAGGTCCGTAAAATAGTTCAAAAAGAGTTTGTAAAATAGTTAAAAAAGGGTGCGTAAAATACTTCAAAAAGAATTTGTAAAATAGTTAAAAAAGGGTGCGTAAAATAGTTCAAAAAGAGTTCATGAAATAGTTCAAAAAGGGGTCCATAAAATAGTTCAAAAAGAGTTTGTAAAATAGTTCAAAAAGGGGTCCATAAAATAGTTCAAAAAGAGTTCATAAAATAGTTCAAAAAGGGTCCATAAAATAGTTCAAAGAGTTTGTAAAAGAGTTCAAAAAGGGTTCCGTAAAATGGTTCAAAAAGAGTTCCTAAAATAGTTCAAAAAGGGTCCATAAAATAGTTCAAAGAGTTTGTAAAATAGTTCAAAAAGGGTTCCGTAAAATATTTCAAAAAGAGTTCGTAAAATATTTCAAAAAGAGTTCGTAAAATATTTCAAAAAGGAGTCCATAAAATAGTTCAAAAAGAGTTTGTAAATTAGTTCAAAAAGGGTCCGTAAAATAGTTCAAAAAGAGTTTGTAAAATAGTTCAAAAAGGGGTCCATAAAATAGTTCAAAAAGAGTTTGTAAAATAGTTCAAAAAGGGGTCCATAAAATAGTTCAAAAAGAGTCCGTAAAATAGTTCAAAAAGAGTTCATAAAATAGTTCAAAAAAGGGTCCGTAAAATAGTTAAAAAAGAGTTTGTAAAATAGTTTAAAAAAGGGTCCGTAAAATACTTCAAAAAGAATTTGTAAAATAGTTCAAAAAGGGTCCGTAAAATAGTTCAAAAAGAGTTCATAAAATAGTTCAAAAAGGGTTCATAAAATAGTTCAAAAAGAGTTCATAAAATAGATCAAAAAGGGTCCATAAAATAGTTAAAAAAGAGTTCATAAAATAGTTCAAAAAGGGGTCCATAAAATAGTTCAAAAAGAGTTAATAAAATAGTTCAAAAAGGGATCCATAAAATAGTTCAAAAAGAGTTTGTAAAATAGTTCAAAAAAAGTTTATAACATAGTTCAAAATGGGGTCCATAAAATAGTTCAAAAAGAGTTTGTAAAATAGTTAAAAAAGGGGTCCGTAAAATAGTTCAAAAAGAGTTTGCAAAATAGTTGAAAAAGGGTCCATAAAATAGTTCAAAAAGAGTCCGTAAAATAGTTCAAAAAGAGTTTATAAAATAGTTCAAAAAGAAGTCCGTAAAATAGTTCAAAAAGAGTTTGTAAAATAGTTCAAAAAGAGGTCCGTAAAATAGTTCAAAAAGAGTTTGTAAAATAGTTAAAAAAGGGTGCGTAAAATACTTCAAAAAGAATTTGTAAAATAGTTAAAAAAGGGTGCGTAAAATAGTTCAAAAAGAGTTCATAAAATAGTTCAAAAAGGGGTCCATAAAATAGTTCAAAAAGAGTTTGTAAAATAGTTCAAAAAGGGGTCCATAAAATAGTTCAAAAAGAGTTCATAAAATAGTTCAAAAAGGGTCCATAAAATAGTTCAAAGAGTTTGTAAAATAGTTCAAAAAGGGTTCCGTAAAATAGTTCAAAAAGAGTTCGTAAAATAGTTCAAAAAGGGGTCCATAAAATAGTTTAAAAAGAGTTTGTAAATTAGTTCAAAAAGGGGTCCAGAAAATAGTTCAAAAAGAGTTCATAAAGTATTTAAAAAAAGGGGTCCGTAAAATACTTCAAAAAGAGTTCGTAAAATAGTTCAAAAAGGGTTCCAAAGAATAGTTTAAAAAGAGTTTGTAAAATAGTTCAAAAAGGGGTCCATAAAATAGTTCAAAAAGAGTTCCTAAAATTGTTCAAAAAGGAGGTTCAAAAAGAGGTCGTCTGGAAATTGGGCAGAACCTGCCTTCTCTCCGCTTTGAAGTCCTTGGGTTAGAACAATATCTTTCTGTTGATTACCATACATGAGAGAAAACAGAGAACCCTTCATGTTGCTTCCCATCCTACACGGTGGACTTTTACAAGCCTTCTTCTTGGTAGGTTTCAAAGACAGCTTTTGTCTTCTTGCCAGGAACTCATTTCAACACAAAGTATTGTGATCATTTATATAGAATTATTCCGACACTTTTCCAGTTCCAACATGAAATATCTTGTCTTTGCAGACTATTCAATTGAATATAAGTTGGGATTGATTTGTTGTATTCTCTTTTTATTGACCTGCTTTTGGGTGTTGTACGTCATATTGTGTAATATTACTGATGTGATTGTAAAATAGTTCAAAAAGGGGTCCGTAAAATACTTCAAAAAGAGTTTGTAAAATAGTTCAAAAAGGGGTCCATAAAATAGTTCAAAAAGAGTTGGTAAAATAGTTCAAAAAGGGGTCCATGAAATAGTTCAAAAAGAGTTCGTAAAATAGTTCAAAAAGAGTTTGTAAAATAGTTCAAAAAGGGGTCCATAAAATAGTTCAACAAGTGTTCATAAAATATTTTAAAAAAGGGTCCATAAAATACTTCAAAAAGAGTTTGTAAATTAGTTCAAAAAGGGTCCGTAAAATAGTTCAAAAAGAGTTTGTAAAATAGTTCAAAAAAGGGTCCATAAAATAGTTCAAAAAAAGTTCATAAAATAGTTCAAAAAGGGTCCATAAAATAGTTCGAAAAGAGTTTGTAAAATAGTTCAAAAAGAGGTCTGTAAAATAGTTCAAAAAGAGTTTGTAAATTAGTTCAAAAAGGGGTCCACAAAACAGTTCAAAAAGAGTTCGTAAAATAGTTCAGAAAGGGTCCGTAAAATAGTTCAAAAAGAGTTTGTAAAATAGTTCAAAAAGGGTCCATAAAATAGTTCAAAAAGAGTTTATAAAATAGTTCAAAAAGGGGTCCATAAAATAGTTCAAAAAGAGTTTGTAAAAAAGTTCAAAAAGGGGTCCATAAAATAGTTCAAAAAGAGTTCATAAAATAGTTCAAAAAGGGTCCATAAAATAGTTCAAAGAGTTTGTAAAATAGTTCAAAAAGGGGTCCGTAAAATAGTTCAAAAAGAGTTCGTAAAATAGTTCAAAAAGGGGTCCATGAAATAGTTTAAAAAGAGTTTGTAAATTAGTTCAAAAAGGGGTCCAGAAAATACTTCAAAAAGAGTTCATAAAGTATTTAAAAAAGGGGTCCGTAAAATACTTCAAAAAGAGTTCGTAAAATAGTTCAAAAAGGGTTCCAAAGAATAGTTCAAAAAGAGTTTGTAAAATAGTTCAAAAAGGGGTCCATAAAATAGTTCAAAAAGAGTTCCTAAAATTGTTCAAAAAGGAGGTTCAAAAAGAGGTCGTCTGGAAATTGGGCAGAACCTGCCTTCTCTCCGCTTTGAAGTCCTTGGGTTAGAACAATATCTTTCTGTTGATTACCATACATGAGAGAAAACAGAGAACCCTTCATGTTGCTTCCCATCCTACACGGTGGACTTTTACAAGCCTTCTTTTTGGTAGGTTTCAAAGACAGCTTTTGTCTTCTTGCCAGGAACTCATTTCAACACAAAGTATTGTGATCATTTATATAGAATTATTCCGACACTTTTCCAGTTCCAACATGAAATATCTTGTCTTTGCAGTCTATTCAATTGAATATAAGTTGGGATTGATTTGTTGTATTCTCTTTTTATTGACCTGCTTTTGGGTGTTGTACGTCATATTGTGTAATATTACTGATGTGATTGTAAAATAGTTCAAAAAGGGGTCCGTAAAATACTTCAAAAAGAGTTTGTAAAATAGTTCAAAAAGGGGTCCATAAAATAGTTCAAAAAGAGTTGGTAAAATAGTTCAAAAAGGGGTCCATGAAATAGTTCAAAAAGAGTTCGTAAAATAGTTCAAAAAGAGTTTGTAAAATAGTTCAAAAAGGGGTCCATAAAATAGTTCAAAAAGAGTCCGTAAAATAGTTCAAAAAGAGTTCATAAAATAGTTCAAAAAGGGGTCCGTAAAATAGTTCAAAAAGAGTTTGTAAAATAGTTTAAAAAAGGTCCGTAAAATACTTCAAAAAGAATTTGTAAAATAGTTCAAAAAGGGTCCGTAAAATAGTTCAAAAAGAGTTCATAAAATAGTTCAAAAAGGGTTCATAAAATAGTTCAAAAAGAGTTCATAAAATAGTTCAAAAAGGGGTCCATAAAATAGTTCAAAAAGAGTTTGTAAAATAGTTCAAAAAGGGGTCCATAAAATAGTTCAAAAAGAGTTTGTAAAATAGTTCAAAAAGGGGTCCATAAAATAGTTCAAAAAGAGTTTATAAAATAGTTCAAAAAGGGGTCCATAAAATAGTTAAAAAAGAGTTTGTAAAATAGTTGAAAAAGGGGTCCATAAAATAGTTAAAAAAGAGTTTGCAAAATAGTTGAAAAAGGGGTCCATAAAATAGTTCAAAAAGAGTCCGTAAAATAGTTCAAAAAGAGTTTATAAAATAGTTTAAAAAGAGGTCCGTAAAATAGTTCAAAAAGAGTTTGTAAAATAGTTCAAAAAGAGGTCCGTAAAATAGTTCAAAAAGAGTTTGTAAAATAGTTCAAAAAGGGTCCGTAAAATAGTTCAAAAAGAGTTTATAAAATAGTTCAAAAAGGTGTCCATAAAATAGTTCAAAAAGAGTTCATAAAATAGTTCAAAAAGAGTTTATAAAATAGTTCAAAAAGGGGTCCATAAAATAGTTCAAAAAGAGTTCATAAAATAGTTCAAAAAGGGGTCCATAAAATAGTTAAAAAAGAGTTCATGAAATAGTTCAAAAAGGGGTCCATGAAATAGTTCAAAAATAGTTCGTAAAATACTTCAAAAAGGGGTCCATAAAATAGTTCAAAAAGAGTTTGTAAAATAGTTCAAAAAGGGTGTCCGTAAAATAGTTAAAAAAGAGTTTGCAAAATAGTTGAAAAAGGGGTCCATAAAATAGTTCAAAAAGAGTCCGTAAAATAGTTCAAAAAGAGTTTATAAAATAGTTTAAAAAGAGGTCCGTAAAATAGTTCAAAAAGAGTTTGTAAAATAGTTCAAAAAGAGGTCCGTAAAATAGTTCACAAAGAGTTTGTAAAATAGTTCAAAAAGGGTCCGTAAAATAGTTCAAAAAGAGTTTATAAAATAGTTCAAAAAGGTGTCCATAAAATAGTTCAAAAAGAGTTCATAAAATAGTTCAAAAAGGGGTCCATAAAATAGTTAAAAAAGAGTTCATGAAATAGTTCAAAAAGGGGTCCATGAAATAGTTCAAAAATAGTTCGTAAAATACTTCAAAAAGGGGTCCATAAAATAGTTCAAAAAGAGTTTGTAAAATAGTTCAAAAAGGGTCTGTAAAATAGTTCAAAAAGAGTTTGATTGTTAGCAATAAGCCAACAACTCCAGATATTCCGACGTCTCCACAGTTGGACTTTGAGGCCGTCCGTGAGCTCGTTGTTTCCGGATCATGTGGGCCCGGACCTCCAATTTGTGCTGGTCTGAGTGCTTCCTGTCAAAGTCCTCTTCTCCACTGGCAGCTTGACGCCTCCCAACGCACGCTCCTGTCAGTCCACGGGAGAAAAGTGGATCCCTGTCACTTCCACGAAGCCAAGCCGGGCCAGCCATTCCAGTCCAGACAGCTGCTGCTGCACCACGCTGGAAGAGCGAGTGCTCCGACACCCACCGGACGTTTCGTCGCACATAAGCAGCGTCGCCGTGTCCACATCGCTGGACGTGACGCCTGCGTGTGGCTTTGGAGCGCCCGCCCTCCCTCCTCCACCCTCATTTTCCCCCGGAGAAGCCATGCTGAGAAAAGCACGAAGCAGCAGAAATGGACCAAACCCCCCCCCCCCCCCCCCAAAAATAGCGCCTCCCTTTCTTGGCGAGTACGTGTCCGAGGAAGAGTCAAAGTGACAGTGTTGGTATTCTCTGTGGGCCTAATGAGTTCACTTCAAACCATCAGACTTTCATGCAGGATTATTCTGCAGAAGCACCGACCTCACCTCGCTGCCACACCACAATTACCAACACTAATTACATTTGCAAAGATAACAATGCAGTTCAAGATTGACTCAAGGCGATAAAAACAGCAAATATTAAACAACCTCTCGTTAGTCTTTGGGAAAATATTGGATTGTTTTTTTCTTTTTCCTGGGTCTTTCCAGGTGGTTGCTGCGTGAGTGACGGGAAAAAAAACCTCTCGTCTCATTCGGGAAGAAGACTTTTTAGAGACATTTTTTGTCACGGGAACAAGATAAAAAGAGTCTGATAATCAATAATAATAATCAATAGTAACACTGACAGCTGTCAATGTTACGCCTGAGATGATGACACACTTTGATGGAGGATGTTGAATGTTCAATTATTGCTCTTTTTGACGCAACATTGGGATGTGTGTATGGTCTTTTTGAAGCAACATTGGGATGCATGTACAGTATTTAGGCTTTTTGGTCTTTTTGTCGCAACATTAGGATGTGTGTATGGTTTTTTTAATGCAACATTGGGATGTGTGTATTGTCTTTTTGATGCAACATTGGGATGTGTGTATTGTCTTTTTGACGCAACATTAGGGTGTGTGTATTGTCTTTTTGACGCAACATTGGGATGTGTGTATTGTCTTTTTGATGCAACATTAGGTTGTGTGTATTGTCTTTCTGACGCAACATTGGGATGTGTGTATGGTCTTTTTGAAGCAACATTGGGATGCATGTACAGTATTTAGGCTTTTTGGTCTTTTTGTCGCAACATTAGGATGTGTGTATGGTTTTTTTAATGCAACATTGGGATGTGTGTATTGTCTTTTTGATGCAACATTGGGATGTGTGTATGGTCTTTTTGTCACAACATTAGGATGTGTATTGTCTTTTTGATGCAACATTGGGATTTATGTACAATATTTAGGCTATTGGTCTTTTTGACGCAACATTAGGATGTGTGTATTGTCTTTTTGATGCAACATTAGGATGTGTGTATGGTCTTTTTGATGCAACATTGGGATTTATGTACAATATTTAGGCTATTGGTCTTTTTGACGCAACATTAGGATGTGTGTATTGTCTTTTTGATGCAACATTAGGATGTGTGTATGGTCTTTTTGATGCAACATTGGGATGTGTGTATGGTCTTTTTGATGCAACATTAGGATGTGTGTATTGTCTTTTTGATGCAACATTGGGATGTGTGTATTGTCTTTTTGATGCAACATTAGGATGTGTGTATGGTCTTTTTGACGCAACATTAGGATGTGCGTATTGTCTTTTTGATGCAACATTAGGATGTGTGTATTGTCTTTTTGAGGCAACATTGGGATGTGTGTATTGTCTTTTTGACGCAACATTAGGATGTGTGTATTGTCTTTTTGATGCAACATTAGGATGTGTGTATGGTCTTTTTGACACAACATTAGGATGTGTGTATTGTCTTTTTGACGCAACATTAGGATGTGTGTATTGTCTTTTTGATGCAACATTAGGATGTGTGTATGGTCTTTTTGACACAACATTAGGATGTGTGTATGGTCTTTTTGACGCAACATTAGGATGCGTGTATTGTCTTTTTGACGCAACATTGGGATGTGTGTATGGTCTTTTTGACGCAACATTAGGATGTGTGTATGGTCTTTTTGACGCAACATTAGGATGTGCGTATTGTCTTTTTGATGCAACATTAGGATGTGTGTATTGTCTTTTTGAGGCAACATTGGGATGTGTGTATGGTCTTTTTGAAGCAACATTGGGATGTGTGTATTGTCTTTTTGACGCAACATTGGGATGTGTGTATGGTCTTTGTGAAGCAACATTGGGTGTGTGTGTGTGTGTGTGTGTGTGTGTGTGTGTGTGTTACGGACAGCAAAGCCCTGTCTGTCTGTTATTTCACTTTACCTTTTTTTGTGTTGATTGAGCTGTGTTGAAGCAGCAAAAAAGGACATTATTTTAAATGAAGAGTTTCTGTCTCTGATAGTTGATATAATAATGTAAGTGCATCATTAAGCCTACATGAACTCCATGGTGTTCAGGAATGACTAGTCTCTCCTATTGCTATTGTACTATTTTTTTCAGCTATAGTTACATGAATCATTAGTAATGTAGCAGCCTAGTTTTGAATGGCAGGGTCCCTGCTATCACATGTTGATACAAATATAACATTTACATAATAAAATATGTATATATTTATATGTAGAAGAAAAGTTTTGTCATTTTATTTAATCCGAGCAACAACTTCAGGCAGTTTTTTTTATTTTGTTGTTTTCTTTCTGTTCCGAAAATGAACCAAACCGTGACCTCTAAACTGAGGTACGTATCGAACCGAAATTTTTGTGTACCGTTACACCCCTAGTGTATGGTCATTCTGAGGCAACATTGGCATGAGCGTCTGGTCTTTGTGACGCAACATAGGGCTGCACGTGTAAGACCTTCCAAGGCTGCCCTGCATGAAGATGAGTGTGAAAGTGTCTGCTTTCAAGTAGTGACAGTTCAAGGGAACATAACATATTCAGGATGGCGCCGTGCAAGGTCGCAGGTTTAGTACTCTCCATGTCTATGCAGGTGTAGTACTCTCCATGTCTATGCAGGTTTAGTACTCTCCATGTCTATGCAGGTTGAGTACTCTCCATGTCTATGCAGGTTTAATACTCTCCATGTCTATGCAGGTTTAGTACTCTCCATGTCTATGCAGGTTTAGTACTCTCCATGTCTATGCAGGTTTAGTACTCTCCATTTTTATGCTTGTTTACTACTCTCCATGTCTATGCTTGCTTAGTACTCTCCATGTCTATGCAGGTTTAGTACTCTCCATGTTTATGCTTGTTTACTACTCTCCATGTCTATGCAGGTTTAGTACTCTCCATGTCTATGCAGGTTGAGTACTCTCCATGTCTATGCAGGTTTAGTACTCTCCATGTCTATGCAGGTTTAGTACTCTCCATGTCTATGCAGGTGTAGTACTCTCCATGTCTATGCAGGTTTAGTACTCTCCATGTCTATGCAGGTGTAGTACTCTCCATGTCTATGCAGGTTTAGTACTCTCCATGTCTATGCAGGTTTAGTACTCTCCGTGTCTATGCATGTTTAGTACTCTCCATGTCTATGCTTGTTTAGTACTCTCCATGTCTATGCAGGTTTAGTACTCTCCATGTCTATGCAGGTGTGGTACTCTCCATGTCTATACAGGTGTAGTACTCTCCATGTCTATGCAGGTGCAGTACTCTCCATGTCTATGCAGGTTTAGTACTCTCCATGTTTATGCATGTTTAGTACTCTCCATGTCTATGCAGGTTTAGTACTCTCCGTGTCTATGCAGGTTTAGTACTCTCCATGTCTATGCAGGTGTAGTACTCTCCATGTCTATGCAGGTTTAGTACTCTCCATGTCTATGCTTGTTTAGTACTCTCCATGTCTATGCAGGTTTAGTACTCTCCATGTCTATGCAGGTTTAGTACTCTCCATGTCTATGCTTGTTTAGTACTCTCCATGTCTATGCAGGTTTAGTACTCTTCATGTCTATGCAGATTTAGTACTCTCCATGTCTATGCAGGTTTAGTACTCTCCATGTCTATGCAGGTTTAGTACTCTCCATGTCTGTTTGTTTAGTACTCTCCATGTTTATGCAGGTTTAGTACTCTCCATGTCTATGCAAGTTTAGTACTCTCCATTTCTATGCTTGTTTAGTACTCTCCATGTATATGCAGGTGTAGTACTCTCCATGTCTATGCAGGTGTAGTACTCTCCATGTCTATGCAGGTGTAGTACTCTCCATGTCTATGCTTGTTTAGTACTCTCCATGTTTATGCAGGTGTAGTACTCTCCGTGTCTATGCAGGTGTAGTACTCTCCATGTCTATGCAGGTTTAGTACTCTCCATGTCTATGCAGGTGTAGTACTCTCCATGTCTATGCAGATTTAGTACTCTCCATGTTTATGCATGTTTAGTACTCTCCATTTATATGCATGTTTAGTACTCTCCATGTCTATGCAGGTTTAGTACTCTCCATGTCTATGCATGTTTAGTACTCTCCATGTCTATGCATGTTTAGTACTCTCCATGTCTATGCAGGTTTAGTACTCTCCATGTCTAAGCAGGTTTAGTACTCTCCATGTCGATGAAGGTGTAGTCCTCTCCATGTCTATGCAGGTTTAGTACTATCCATGTCTATGCTTGTTTAGTACTCTCCATGTCTATGCTTGTTTAGTACTCTCCATGTCTATGCAGGTTTAGTACTCTCCATGTTTATGCTTGTTTACGACTCTCCATGTCTATGCTTGTTTAGTACTCTCCATGTCTATGCAGGTTTAGTACTCTCCATGTCTATGCAGGTTTAGTACTCTCCATTTCTATGCTTGTTTAGTACTCTCCATGTCTATGCAGGTGTAGTACTCTCCATTTCTATGCTTGTTTAGTACTCTCCATGTCTATGCAGGTTTAGTACTCTCCATGTCTATGCAGGTTTAGTACTCTCCATGTCTATGCATGTTTAGTACTCTCCATGTCTATGCATGTTTAGTACTCTCCATGTCTATGCAGGTTTAGTACTCTCCATGTCTAAGCAGGTTTAGTACTCTCCATGTCGATGAAGGTGTAGTCCTCTCCATGTCTATGCAGGTTTAGTACTATCCATGTCTATGCTTGTTTAGTACTCTCCATGTCTATGCTTGTTTAGTACTCTCCATGTCTATGCAGGTTTAGTACTCTCCATGTTTATGCTTGTTTACGACTCTCCATGTCTATGCTTGTTTAGTACTCTCCATGTCTATGCAGGTTTAGTACTCTCCATGTCTATGCAGGTTTAGTACTCTCCATTTCTATGCTTGTTTAGTACTCTCCATGTCTATGCAGGTGTAGTACTCTCCATTTCTATGCTTGTTTAGTACTCTCCATGTCTATGCAGGTTTAGTACTCTCCATGTCTATGCAGGTTTAGTACTCTCCATGTCTATGCATGTTTAGTACTCTCCATGTCTATGCATGTTTAGTACTCTCCATGTCTATGCAGGTTTAGTACTCTCCATGTCTAAGCAGGTTTAGTACTCTCCATGTCGATGAAGGTGTAGTCCTCTCCATGTCTATGCAGGTTTAGTACTATCCATGTCTATGCTTGTTTAGTACTCTCCATGTCTATGCTTGTTTAGTACTCTCCATGTCTATGCAGGTTTAGTACTCTCCATGTTTATGCTTGTTTACGACTCTCCATGTCTATGCTTGTTTAGTACTCTCCATGTCTATGCAGGTTTAGTACTCTCCATGTCTATGCAGGTTTAGTACTCTCCATTTCTATGCTTGTTTAGTACTCTCCATGTCTATGCAGGTGTAGTACTCTCCATTTCTATGCTTGTTTAGTACTCTCCATGTCTATGCAGGTGTAGTACTCTCCATATCTATGCAGGTTTAGTACTCTCCATGTCCATGTAGGTTTAGTACTCTCCATATCTATGCAGGTTTATAGTACTCTCCATGTCTATGCAGGATTAGTACTCTCCATGTCTATGCAGGTTTAGTACTCTCCATGTTTATGCTTGTTTACTACTCTCCATGTCTATGCTTGTTTAGTACTATCCATGTCTATGCAGGTTTAGTACTCTCCATGTTTATGCTTGTTTAGTACTCTCCATGTCTATGCAGGTTTAGTACTCTCCATGTCTATACAGGTTTAGTACTCTCCATGTTTAGGCTTGTTTACTACTCTCCATGTCTATGCTTGTTTAGTACTCTCCATGTCTATGCAGGTTTAGTACTCTCCATGTCTATGCAGGTTTAGTACTCTCCATGTCTATTCAGGTTTAGTACTCTCCATGTTTATGCAGGTTTAATACTCTCCATGTCTATGCAGGTTTAGTACTCCATGTTTATGCTTGTTTAGTACTCTCCATGTCTATGCAGGTTTAGTACTCTCCATGTCTATGCAGGTGTAGTACTCTCCATGTCTATGCAGGTTTAATACTTTCCATGTTTATGCAGGTTTAGTACTCTCCGTGTCTATGCTTGTTTAGTACTCTCCATGTCTATGCAGGTTTAGTACTCTCCATGTCTATGCAGGTGTAGTACTCTCCATGTCTATGCAGGTTTAGTACTCTCCATGTTTATGCAGGTTTAGTACTCTCCATGTTTATGCAGGTTTAGTACTCTCCATGTTTATGCAGGTTTAGTACTCTCCATGTCTATGCAGGTGTAGTACTCTCCATGTCTATGCAGGTTTAGTACTCTCCATGTCTATGCTTGTTTAGTACTCTCCATGTCTATGCAGGTTTAGTACTCTCCATTTCTATGCTTGTTTAGTACTCTCCATGTCTATGCAGGTGTAGTACTCTCCATTTCTATGCTTGTTTAGTACTCTCCATGTCTATGCAGGTTTAGTACTCTCCATGTCTATGCAGGTTTAGTACTCTCCATGTCTATGCATGTTTAGTACTCTCCATGTCTATGCATGTTTAGTACTCTCCATGTCTATGCAGGTTTAGTACTCTCCATGTCTAAGCAGGTTTAGTACTCTCCATGTCGATGAAGGTGTAGTCCTCTCCATGTCTATGCAGGTTTAGTACTATCCATGTCTATGCTTGTTTAGTACTCTCCATGTCTATGCTTGTTTAGTACTCTCCATGTCTATGCAGGTTTAGTACTCTCCATGTTTATGCTTGTTTACGACTCTCCATGTCTATGCTTGTTTAGTACTCTCCATGTCTATGCAGGTTTAGTACTCTCCATGTCTATGCAGGTTTAGTACTCTCCATTTCTATGCTTGTTTAGTACTCTCCATGTCTATGCAGGTGTAGTACTCTCCATTTCTATGCTTGTTTAGTACTCTCCATGTCTATGCAGGTGTAGTACTCTCCATATCTATGCAGGTTTAGTACTCTCCATGTCCATGTAGGTTTAGTACTCTCCATATCTATGCAGGTTTATAGTACTCTCCATGTCTATGCAGGATTAGTACTCTCCATGTCTATGCAGGTTTAGTACTCTCCATGTTTATGCTTGTTTACTACTCTCCATGTCTATGCTTGTTTAGTACTATCCATGTCTATGCAGGTTTAGTACTCTCCATGTTTATGCTTGTTTAGTACTCTCCATGTCTATGCAGGTTTAGTACTCTCCATGTCTATACAGGTTTAGTACTCTCCATGTTTAGGCTTGTTTACTACTCTCCATGTCTATGCTTGTTTAGTACTCTCCATGTCTATGCAGGTTTAGTACTCTCCATGTCTATGCAGGTTTAGTACTCTCCATGTCTATTCAGGTTTAGTACTCTCCATGTTTACGCAGGTTTAATACTCTCCATGTCTATGCAGGTTTAGTACTCCATGTTTATGCTTGTTTAGTACTCTCCATGTCTATGCAGGTTTAGTACTCTCCATGTCTATGCAGGTGTAGTACTCTCCATGTCTATGCAGGTTTAATACTTTCCATGTTTATGCAGGTTTAGTACTCTCCGTGTCTATGCTTGTTTAGTACTCTCCATGTCTATGCAGGTTTAGTACTCTCCATGTCTATACAGGTGTAGTACTCTCCATGTCTATGCAGGTTTAGTACTCTCCATGTTTATGCAGGTTTAGTACTCTCCATGTTTATGCAGGTTTAGTACTCTCCATGTTTATGCAGGTTTAGTACTCTCCATGTCTATGCAGGTGTAGTACTCTCCATGTCTATGCAGGTTTAGTACTCTCCATGTCTATGCTTGTTTAGTACTCTCCATGTCTATGCAGGTTTAGTACTCTCCATTTCTATGCTTGTTTAGTACTCTTCATGTCTATGCAGGTGTAGTACTCTCCATTTCTATGCTTGTTTAGTACTCTCCATGTCTATGCAGGTTTAGTACTCTCCATTTCTATGCTTGTTTAGTACTCTTCATGTCTATGCAGGTGTAGTACTCTCCATTTCTATGCTTGTTTAGTACTCTCCATGTCTATGCAGGTGTAGTACTCTCCATATCTATGCAGGTTTAGTACTCTCCATGTCCATGTAGGTTTAGTACTCTCCATATCTATGCAGGTTTATAGTACTCTCCATGTCTATGCAGGTTTAGTACTCTCCATGTCTATGCAGGTTTAGTACTCTCCATGTTTATGCTTGTTTACTACTCTCCATGTCTATGCTTGTTTAGTACTCTCCATGTCTATGCAGGTTGAGTACTCTCCATGTTTATGCTTGTTTACTACTCTCCATGTCTATGCTTGTTTACTACTCTCCATGTCTATGCAGGTTTAGTACTCTCCATGTCTATGCAGGTTTAGTACTCTCCATGTCTATTCAGGTTTAGTACTCTCCATGTTTATGCAGGTTTAATACTCTCCATGTCTATGCAGGTTTAGTACTCTCCATGTTTATGCTTGTTTAGTACTCTCCATGTCTATGCAGGTTTAGTACTCTCCATGTCTATGCAGGTGTAGTACTCTCCATGACTATGCAGGTTTAGTACTCTCCATTTCTATGCTTGTTTAGTACTCTCCATATCTATGCAGGTTTAGTACTCTCCATGTCTATGCAGGTTTAGTACTCTCCATTTCTATGCTTGTTTAGTACTCTCCATGTTTATGCAGGTTTAGTACTCTCCATGTCTATGCAGGTTTAGTACTTATGCAGGTGTAGTACTCTCCATGTTTATGCAGGTTTAGTACTCTCCATGTTTATGCAGCAGCAGACGAGGTTGCGGCACTTTTCACCTGTAAGACCATGTGACTTGTCTAGACCTCGTCCTTAGCGCTCGCATCCCAATCAATCCCAGACTCAGACTGTGCCGCCGTCAGAGGACTGCTTTGTAACGAGTCCAGTTTACATTGGCGGCTGATTGACCCGCATTCCGCAGCCGGTGCCTCCGCCCGGGCCGCACCTGGGGCCGTGTGCCGGCGTGTGCGTCTGTCAGCGGGCGTGGATTGATGGCAGCTATTCACTGATGAAGCCGTATTCATCATTCCTGTCCAGGGCTGCACTGACCAGATGGACCCTGACCATCCATCCACTGTCAGGGACACATCTGTTCCCTCCCAGTACTAACAAGTCACCTGCTCGCAGCCCAGGTCCTCCACAACAAACATGCTCCACTTAAAGATAGTCTTCTAGACTCTTAGGGAGTATTAATATTTACCTGAACATCACCTGAATGCTCTCCAGGGTCTGGTCAGTAGGAAGATCTGTCATGATCCGTGGTCCGGATCATGTTTTGTGTTTTCTGTTTGTTTTGGACTCCTTTTAGTTCCTGTTTGTTCATCAAGAGACATTATTTAAGCCTAGTCAGTCGGTCTGGCTTCTTCGTTTGCTTCGTGCTCTCGTCACGTAAGTTAAGCTTGTGTCCTAGCCCATGCTAAGATTGGCACCTTGTTGCTTTTCTCTTTTTGTACCTCTTTGAGTGTTTTTTTTGAGAAATAAATGATGTTCCTACCTGCAAGTCCTGTCCAGAGTCGTCTGTTTGCATCCCGGGAAAAGGAACCGCGCAGTAAGCCGCAACCAAACCGTGACAAGATCTGCATGATCAATAGTCCGTTCCTAAAGAACACTTGGATCCAAGTCCTGCAAAAACATTATAAATGTTGTCGTTTTTAGCACTTCCGTAACAAGTCTACTGAGAGATATAAGTTTGAACTGTACACTACATTGTATTAGAAATGTTGTAGTTTTTAGCACTTCCATAACGAGTCAAGTGAAAGATATACGTTAGAACTATACACTACTTTGTATTAGAAATGTTGTAGTTTTTATCTTCCATAATGAGTCGACTGAGAGATATAAGTTAGAACTATACACTACTTTGTATTAGAAATGTTGTAGTTTTTATCTTCCATAATGAGTCGACTGAGAGATATAAGTTAGAACTATACACTACTTTGTATTAGAAATGTTGTAGTTTTTAGCACTTCCATAACAAGTCTAGTGAGAGATATAAGTTAGAACTATACACTACTTTGTATTAGAAATGTTGTAGTTTTTATCTTCCATAATGAGTCTACTGAGAGATATAAGTTAAAACTATACACTACTTTGTATTATAAATGTTGTAGTTTTTATCTTCCATAATGAGTCGACTGAGAGATATAAGTTAGAACTATACACTATTTTGTATTAGAAATGTTGTAGTTTTTATCTTCCATAATGAGTCTACTGAGAGATATAAGTTAAAACTATAGACTACTTTGTATTAGAAATGTTGTAGTTTTTATCTTCCATAACAAGTCTACTGAGAGATATAAGTTAGAACTATACACTACTTTGTATTAGAAATGTTGTAGTTTTTATCTTCCATAATGACTTGACTGAGAGATATAAGTTAAACTATACACTACTTTGTATTAAAAATGTTGTAGTTTTTATCTTCCATGAGTCGACTGAGAGATGTAAGTTAGAACTATACACTACTTTGTATTAGAAATGTTGTAGTTTTTATCTTCCATAATGAGTCGACTGAGAGATGTAAGTTAGAACTATACACTACTTTGTATTAGAAATGTTGTAGTTTTTAACTTCCATAATGAGTCGACTGAGAGATGTAAGTTAGAACTATACACTACTTTCTATTAGAAATGTTGTAGTTTTTATCTTCCATAATGAGTCGACTGAGAGATATAAGTTAGAACTATACACTACTTTGTATTAGAAATGTTGTAGTTTTTATCTTCCATAATGAGTCGACTGAGAGATAAAACTTAGAACTATACACTACTTTGTATTAGAAATGTTGTAGTTTTTAACTTCCATAACGAGTCTACTGAGAGATATAAGTTAAAACTATACACCACTTTGTATTAGAAATGTTGTAGTTTTTATCTTCCATAATGAGTCGACTGAGAGATATAAGTTAGAACTATACACTACTTTGTATTAGAAATGTTGTAGTTTTTATCTTCCATAACGAGTCTACTGAGAGATATAAGTTATAACTATACACTACTTTGTATTAGAACTGTTGTAGTTTTTATCTTCCATAATGAGTCGACAGAGATATAAGTTAGAACTATACACTACTTTGTATTAGAAATGTTGTAGTTTTTATCTTCCATATTGAGTCGACTGAGAGATATAAGTTAGAACTATACACTACTTTGCATTAGAAATGTTGTAGTTTTTATCTTCCATAATGAGTCTACTGAGAGATATAAGTTAAAACTATACACTACTTTGTATTAGAAATGTTGTAGTTTTTAACTTCCATAATGAGTCGACTGAGAGATATAAGTTAGAACTATACACTACTTTGTATTAGAAATGTTGTAGTTTTTATCTTCCATAATGAGTCTACTGAGAGATATAAGTTAAAACTATAAACTACTTTGTATTAGAAATGTTGTAGTTTTTATCTTCCATAATGAGTCTACTGAGAGATATAAGTTAAAACTCTAAACTACTTTGTATTAGAAATGTTGTCGTTTTTATCTTCCATAACGAGTCTACTGAGAGATATAAGTTATAACTATACACTACTTTGTATTAGAACTGTTGTAGTTTTTATCTTCCATAATGAGTCGACAGAGATATAAGTTAGAACTATACACTACTTTGTATTAGAAATGTTGTAGTTTTTATCTTCCATATTGAGTCGACTGAGAGATATAAGTTAGAACTATACACTACTTTGTATTAGAAATGTTGTAGTTTTTATCTTCCATAATGAGTCGACTGAGAGATATAAGTTAGAACTATACACTACTTTGCATTAGAAATGTTGTAGTTTTTATCTTCCATAATGAGTCTACTGAGAGATATAAGTTAAAACTATAAACTACTTTGTATTAGAAATGTTGTAGTTTTTATCTTCCATAACGAGTCTACTGAGAGATATAAGTTAAAACTATACACTACTTTGTATTAGAAATGTTGTAGTTTTTATCTTCCATAACGAGTCTACTGAGAGATATAAGTTAAAACTTTACACTACTTTGTATTAGAAATGTTGTAGTTTGTATCTTCCACAACGAGTCTACTGAGAGATATAAGTTAGAACTATACACTACTTTGTATTAGAAATGTTGTAGTTTTTATCTTCCATAACGAGTCTACTGAGAGATATAAGTTAAAACTATACACTACTTTGTATTAGAAATGTTGTAGTTTTTATTTTCCATAATGAGTCTAATGAGAGATATAAGTTAGAACTATACACTACTTTGTATTAGAAATGTTGTAGTTTTTATCTTCCATAACGAGTCTACTGAGAGATATAAGTTAAAACTATACACTACTTTGTATTAGAAATGTTGTAGTTTTTATCTTCCATAACGAGTCTACTGAGAGATATAAGTTAGAACTATACACTACTTTGTATTAGAAATGTTGTAGTTTTTATCTTCCATAACGAGTCTACTGAGAGATATAAGTTAAAACTATACACTACTTTTTGTTAGAAATGTTGTAGCTTTTATCTTCCATAACGAGTCTACTGAGAGATATAAGTTAATACTATACACTATTTTGTATTAGAAATGTTGTAGTTTTTATCTTCCATAACGAGTCTACTGAGAGATATAAGTTATAACTATACACTACTTTGTATTAGAAATGTTGTAGTTGTTATCTTCCATAATGAGTGGACTGAGAGATATAAGTTAGAACTATACACTACTTTGTATTAGAAATGTTGTAGTTTTTATCTTCCATAATGAGTCGACTGAGAGATATAAGTTAGAACTATACACTACTTTGTATTAGAAATGTTGTAGTTTTTATCTTCCATAATGAGTGGACTGAGAGATATAAGTTAGAACTATACACTACTTTGTATTAGAAATGTTGTAGTTTTTATCTTCCGTAATGAGTCGACTGAGAGATATAAGTTAAAACTATAAACTACTTTGTATTAGAAATGTTGTCGTTTTTATCTTCCATAACGAGTCTACTGAGAGATATAAGTTATAACTATACACTACTTTGTATTAGGACTGTTGTAGTTTTTATCTTCCATAATGATTCGACAGAGATATAAGTTAGAACTATACACTACTTTGTATTAGAAATGTTGTAGTTTTTATCTTCCATATTGAGTCGACTGAGAGATATAAGTTAGAACTATACACTACTTTGTATTAGAATTGTTGTAGTTTTTATCTTCCATAATGAGTCGACTGAGAGATATAAGTTAGAACTATACACTACTTTGTATTAGAAATGTTGTAGTTTGTATCTTCCATAATGAGTCGACTGAGAGATATAAGTTAGAACTATACACTACTTTGTATTAGAAATGTTGTAGTTTTTATCTTCCATAATGAGTCTACTGAGAGATATAAGTTAAAACTATACACTACTTTGTATTAGAAATGTTGTAGTTTTTATCTTCCATAACGAGTCTACTGAGAGATATAAGTTAAAACTATACACTACTTTGTATTAGAAATGTTGTAGTTTTTATCTTCCATAACGAGTCTACTGAGAGATATAAGTTAAAACTATACACTACTTTGTATTAGAAATGTTGTAGTTTTTATCTTCCATAACGAGTCTACTGAGAGATATAAGTTATAACTATACACTACTTTGTATTAGAAATGTTGTAGTTTTTATCTTCCATAACGAGTCAACTGAGAGATATAAGTTCGAACTATACACTACTTTGTATTAGAAATGTTGTAGTTTTTATCTTCCATAATGAGTCTACTGAGAGATATAAGTTAGAACTATACACTACTTTGTATTAGAAATGTTGTAGTTTTTATCTTCCATAATGAGTCGACTGAGAGATATAAGTTAGAACTATACACTACTTTGTATTAGAAATGTTGTAGTTTTTATCTTCCATAAGGAGTCTACTGAGAGATATAAGTTAAAACTATACACTACTTTGTATTAAAAATGTTGTAGTTTTTATCTTCCATAATGAGTCTACTGAGAGATATAAGTTAGAACTATACACTACTTTGTATTAGAAATGTTGTAGTTTTTATCTTCCATAATGAGTCTACTGAGAGATATAAGTTAGAACTATACACTACTTTGTATTAGAAATGTTGTAGTTTTTATCTTCCATAATGAGTTGACTGAGAGATATAAGTTAGAAATATACACTACTTTTTATTAGAAATGTTGTAGTTTTTATCTTCCATAACGAGTCTACTGAGAGATATAAGTTAGAACTATACACTACTTTGTATTAGAAATGTTGTAGTTTTTATCTTCCATAACGAGTCTACTGAGAGATATAAGTTAGAACTATACACTACTTTGTATTAGAAATGTTGTAGTTTTTATCTTCTATAATGAGTCGACTGAGAGATATAAGTTAGAACTATACACTACTTTGTATTAGAAATGTTGTAGTTTTTATCTTCCATAACGAGTCTACTGAGAGATATTAGTTAGAACTATACACTACTTTGTATTAGAAATGTTGTAGTTTTTATCTTCCATAACAAGTCTACTGAGAGATATAAGTTAGAACTATACACTACTTTGTATTAGAAATGTTGTATTTTTTATCTTCCATAATGAGTCTACTGAGAGATATAAGTTAGAACTGTACACTACTTTGTATTAGAAATGTTGTAGTTTTTATCTTCCATAATGAGTCTACTGAGAGATATAAGTTAGAACTATACACTACTTTGTATTAGAATGTTGTAGTTTTTATCTTCCATAATGAGTCGACTGAGAGATATAAGTTAGAACTATACACTACTTTGTATTAGAAATGTTGTAGTTTTTATCTTCCATAATGAGTCCACTGAGAGATATAAGTTAAAACTATACACTACTTTGTATTAGAAATGTTGTAGTTTTTATCTTCCATAACGAGTCTACTGAGAGATATAAGTTAGAACTATACACTACTTTGTATTAGAAATGTTGTAGTTTTTATCTTCCATAACGAGTCTACTGAGAGATATAAGTTAGAACTATACACTACTTTGTATTAGAAATGTTGTAGTTTTTATCTTCCACAATGAGTCGACTGAGAGATATAAGTTAGAACTATACACTACTTTGTATTAGAAATGTTGTAGTTTTTATCTTCCATAACGAGTCTACTGAGAGATATAAGTTAAAACTATACACTACTTTGTATTAGAAATGTTGTAGTTTTTATCTTCCATAACGAGTCTACTGAGAGATATAAGTTAATACTATACACTACTTTGTATAAGAAATGTTGTAGTTTTTATCTTCCATAACGAGTCTACTGAGAGATATAAGTTAAAACTATACACTACTTTGTATTAGAAATGTTGTAGTTTTTATCTTCCATAACGAGTCTACTGAGAGATATAAGTTAGAACTATACACTACTTTGTATTAGAAATGTTGTAGTTTTTATCTTCCATAACGAGTCGACTGAGAGATATAAGTTAGAACTGTACACTACTTTGTATTAGAAATGTTGTAGTTTTTATCTTCCATAACGAGTCTACTGAGAGATATAAGTTAAAACTATACACTACTTTGTGTTAGAAATGTTGTAGTTTTTATCTTCCATAACGAGTCTACTGAGAGATATAAGTTAGAACTATACACTACTTTGTATTAGAAATGTTGTAGTTTTTATCTTCCATAATGAGTCGACTGAGAGATATAAGTTAGAACTATACACTACTTTGTAATATAAATGTTGTAGTTTTTATCTTCCATAATGAGTCGACTGAGAGATATAAGTTAGAACTATACACTACTTTGTATTAGAAATGTTGTAGTTTTTATCTTCCATAACGAGTCGACTGAGAGATATAAGTTAGAACTGTACACTACTTTTGGGGAGTTAGGTCAATCCAAAGAACTGAATAAATGTAATAAATACAGATATTGAGTTTATTCCCAGAGTCTGAGTTGCAGAGATAAACAATAAATTGGAGTAATTTGCATGTAAATGATCAATGTAATGACTTAATGGCATAACGAGCGCCCCACATATGGATTTAGTGGATAAATGTGCCTTGGTGTGAGCAAGTCATTAGCAGACATCAAACAGTCCTTGTGGACATCATCAACATGGCTGGGAGTGTTAGTGGTGTGTTCTAGGAGATAAGAAACTTGTTTCTAGGCAAGATTTATGACTTTGTTCTGTAATCAGATAATAAATAAACATTCCCCCGACCTTCTCCCTCACACCTACACTCTAACTCTTCACCAGGTGACAACATTCATTCTAATAATAACTCTAACTTCCTGTCTTCAATGTAAACTACTGACACATGTTTCTACTTCCTGTCTTCAATGATTTTCAAAGTAGAAGTTGATTTTCAAGACAAAAAATGATTTTCAAGGTAAAAGTTGATTTTCATGGTAAAAGTTGATTTTCAAGACAAAAAATGATTTTCAAGGTAAAAGTTGATTTTCATAGCAAAACTTGATTTTCAAAACAAAAGTTGATTTTCAAGGTAAAAGTTGTTTTTTGAGGTAAAAGTAGATTTAAAAGGTAAAAGTTGATTTTCAAGACAAAAAATGATTTTCAAGGTAAAAGTTGATTTTCAAAGTAAAAGTTGATTTTCAAGACAAAAAATGATTTTCAAGGTAAAAGTTGATTTTCAAAGTAAAACTTGATTTTCAAGACAAAAGTTGATTTTCAAGACAAAAGTTGATTTTCAAGACAAAATATGATTTTCAAGGTAAAGTTGATTTTCAAGATAAAAAATGATTTTTAAGGTAAAAGTTGATTTTCACAGTAAAGTACCTACTCAGTGGCCTAGTGGTTAGAGTGTCCGCCCTGAGATCGGTAGGTTGTGAGTTCAAACCCCGGCCGAGTCATACCAAAGACTATAAAAATGGGACCCATTACCTCCCTGCTTGGCACTCAGCATCAAGGGTTGGAATTGGGGGTTAAATCACCAAAATGATTCCCGGGCGCGGCCACCGCTGCTGCCCACTGCTCCCCTCACCTCCCAGGGGGTGATCAAGGGTGATGGGTCAAATGCAGAGAATAATCTCGCCACACCTAGTGTGTGTGTGACAATCATTGGTACTTTAACTTTAACTTTAACTTTAAAACTTGATTTTCAAAGTAAAACTTGAATTTCAAGACAAAAGTTGATTTTCAAGACAAAAGTTGATTTTCAAGACAAAATATGATTTTCAATGTAAAAGTTGATTTTCAAGACAAAAAATATTTTCAAACTAAAAGTTGATTTTCATGACAAAAATGATTTTCAAGGTAAAAGTTGATTTTCAAGACAAAAAATTATTTTCAAAATTATTTTCAACGTAAAAGTGGATTTTCAAGACAAAAAATATTTTCAAAGTAAAAGTTGCTTTTCATGACAAAAAATTATTTTCAAGGTAAAAGTAGATTTTCAAGGTAAAAGTAGATTTTCAAGGTAAAAGTTGATTTTCAAGACAAAATATGATTATCAAGGTAAAAGTTGATTTTCAAGACAAAAAATGGTTTTCAAGGTAAAAGTTGATTTTCTAGACAAAAAATGATTTTCAAGGTAAAAGTTGATTTTCACAGTAAAACTTGATTTTCAAAGTAAAACTTGAATTTCAAGACAAAAGTTGATTTTCAAGACAAAAGTTGATTTTCAAGACAAAATATGATTTTCAAGGTAAAAGTTTATTTTCAAGACAACAAATATTTTCAAACTAAAAGTTGATTTTCATGACAAAAATTATTTTCAAGGTAAAAGTTCATTTTCAAGACAAAAAATTATTTTCAAAATTATTTTCAACGTAAAAGTGGATTTTCAAGACAAAAAAAAATTTCAAAGTAAAAGTTGATTTTCATGACAAAAAATTATTTTCAAGGTAAAAGTAGATTTTCAAGACAACATATGATTATCAAGGTAAACGTTGATTTTCAAGGTGAAAGTTGATTTTTAAGACAAAAAATGGTTTTCAAGGTAAAAGTTGATTTTCTAGACAAAAAAATGGTTTTCAAGGTAAAAGTTGATTTTCAAGACAAAAAATGTTTTTTAAGGTAAAAGTTGATTTTCTAGACAAAAAATGTTTTTTAAGGTAAAAGTTGATTTTCTAGACAAAAAATGATTTCCAAGGTAAAAGTTGATTTTCAAGGTAAAAGTTGATTTTCAAGGTAAAAGTTGATTTTCAAGACAAAAGTTGATTTTCAAGACAAAAGTTGATTTTCAAGACAATATGTGATTTTTAAGGTAAACGTTGATTTTCACAGTAAAACTTGATTTTCAAAGTAAAACTTGAATTTCAAGACAAAAGTTGATTTTCAAGACAAAAGTTGATTTTCAAGACAAAATATGATTTTTAATGTAAAAGTTGATTTTCAAGAAAAAAAATATTTTCAAACTAAAAGTTGATTTTCATGACAAAAATGATTTTCAAGGTAAAATTTGATTTTCAAGGTAAAAGTTGATATTCTAGGTAAACGTTGATTTTCAAGGTAAACGTTGATTTTCAAGACAAAAAATTATTTTCAAAATTATTTTCAACATAAAAGTGGATTTTCAATACAAAAAATATTTTCAAAGTAAAAGTTGCTTTTCATGACAACAAATGATTTTCAAGGTAAAAGTAGATTTTCAAGGTAAAAGTAGATTTTCAAGGTAAAAGTTGATTTTCAAGACAAAATATGATTATCAAGGTAAAAGTTGATTTTCAAGACAAAAAATGGTTTTCAAGGTAAAAGTTGATTTTCTAGACAAAAAATGATTTTCAAGGTAAAAGTTGATTTTCACAGTAAAACTTGATTTTCAAAGTAAAACTTGAATTTCAAGACAAAAGTTGATTTTCAAGACAAAAGTTGATTTTCAAGACAAAAGTTGATTTTCAAGGTAAAAGTTCATTTTCAAGACAAAAAATTATTTTCAAAATTATTTTCAACGTAAAAGTGGATTTTCAAGACAAAAAAAAATTTCAAAGTAAAAGTTGATTTTCATGACAAAAAATGAGTTTCAAGGTAAAAGTAGATTTTCAAGACAAAATATGATTATCAAGGTAAAAGTTGATTTTCAAGGTAAAAGTTGATTTTTAAGACAAAAAATGGTTTTCAAGGTAAAAGTTGATTTTCTAGACAAAAAAATGGTTTTCAAGGTAAAAGTAGATTTTCAAGACAAAACATGTTTTTTAAGGTAAAAGTTGATTTTCTAGACAAAAAATGGTTTTTAAGGTAAAAGTTGATTTTCTAGACAAAAAATGATTTCCAAGGTAAACGTTGATTTTCAAGGTAAAAGTTGATTTTCAAGACAACAAAATATTTTCAAGTTAAAAGTTGATTTTCAAGGTAAAAGTTGATTTTCAAGGTAAAAGTTAATTTTCAAGGTAAAAGTTGATTTTTAAGACAAAAAATGGTTTTCAAGGTAAAAGTTGATTTTCTAGACAAAAAAATGGTTTTCAAGGTAAAAGTGGATTTTCAAGACAAAAAATATTTTCAAAGTAAAAGTTGATTTTCATGACAAAAAATGATTTTCAAGGTAAAAGTTGATTTTCAAGACAAAAAATTATTTTCAAAATTATTTTCAACGTAAAAGTGGATTTTCAAGACAAAAAATATTTTCAAAGTAAAAGTTGATTTTCATGACAAAAAATGATTTTCAAGGTAAAACTAGATTTTCAAGGTAAAAGTAAATTTTCAAGGTAAAAGTTGATTTTCAAGGTAAAAGTTGATTTTTCAGACAAAAAATGGTTTTCAAGGTAAAAGTTGATTTTCAAGACAAAAAATGTTTTTTAAGGTAAAAGTTGATTTTCTAGACAAAAAATGTTTTTTAAGGTAAAAGTTGATTTTCTAGACAAAAAATGATTTCCAAGGTAAAAGTTGATTTTCAAGGTAAAAGTTGATTTTCAAGACAACAAAATATTTTCAAGTTAAAAGTTGATTTTCAAGGTAAAAGTTAATTTTCAAGGTAAAAGTTGATTTTCAAGGTAAAAGTTGATTTTTAAGACAAAAAATGGTTTTCAAGGTAAAAGTTGATTTTCTAGACAAAAAAATGGTTTTCAAGGTAAAAGTTGATTTTCAAGACAAACAATGTTTTTTAAGGTAAAAGTTGATTTTCAAGGTAAAAGTTGATTTTCAAGGTAAAAGTTGATTTTCTAGACAAAAAATGATTTCCAAGGTAAAAGTTGATTTTCAAGGTAAAAGTTGATTTTCAAGACAATAAATTATTTTCAAGGTAAAAGTTGATTTTCAAGGTAAAAGTTGATTTTCAAGACAAAAAAATGTTTTTAAGGTAAAAGATGATTTTCTAGACAAAAAATGGTTTTCAAGGTAAAAGTTGATTTTAAAGAGAAAAAATTATTTTCAAGGTAAAAGTTGATTTTCAAAGTAAAACTTGATGTTCAAAGTAAAATTTGATGTTCAAAGTAAAACTTGATTTTCAAGACAAAAATTGATTTTCAAGACAAAATATGATTTTCAAGGCAAAAGTAGTTTTTCGAGGTAAAAGTTGATTTTCAAGGTAAAAGTAGTTTTTTCGAGGTAAAAGTTGATTTTCAAGACAAAAAATATTTTCAAACTAAAAGTTGATTTTCATGACAAAAATTATTTTCAAGGTAAAAGTTCATTTTCAAGACAAAAAAATATTTTCAAAATTATTTTCAACGTAAAAAGGGATTTTCAAGACAAAAAATATTTTCAAAGTAAAAGTTGATTTTCATGACAAAAAATGATTTTCAAGGAAAAAGTAGATTTTCAAGGTAAAAGTACATTTTCAAGGTAAAAGTTGATTTTCAAGACAAAATATGATTATCAAGGTAAACGTTGATTTTCAAGGTAAAAGTTGATTTTTAAGACAAAAAATGGTTTTCAAGGTAAAAGTTGATTTTCTAGACAAAAAAATGGTTTTCAAGGTAAAAGTTGATTTTCAAGACAAACAATGTTTTTTAAGGTAAAAGTTGATTTTCAAGGTAAAAGTTGATTTTCAAGGTAAAAGTTGATTTTCTAGACAAAAAATGATTTCCAAGGTAAAAGTTGATTTTCAAGGTAAAAGTTGATTTTCAAGACAACAAAATATTTTCAAGTTAAAAGTTGATTTTCAAGGTAAAAGTTAATTTTCAAGGTAAAAGTTGATTTTCAAGGAAAAAGTTGATTTTTAAGACAAAAAATGGTTTTCAAGGTAAAAGTTGATTTTCTAGACAAAAAAATGGTTTTCAAGGTAAAAGTTGATTTTCAAGACAAACAATGTTTTTTAAGGTAAAAGTTGATTTTCAAGGTAAAAGTTGATTTTCAAGGTAAAAGTTGATTTTCAAGGTAAAAGTTGATTTTCTAGACAAAAAATGATTTCCAAGGTAAAAGTTGATTTTCAAGGTAAAAGTTGATTTTCAAGACAACAAAATATTTTCAAGTTAAAAGTTGATTTTCAAGGTAAAAGTTAATTTTCAAGGTAAAAGTTGATTTTCAAGGTAAAAGTTGATTTTTAAGACAAAAAATGGTTTTCAAGGTAAAAGTTGATTTTCTAGACAAAAAAATGGTTTTCAAGGTAAAAGTTGATTTTCAAGACAAACAATGTTTTTTAAGGTAAAAGTTGATTTTCAAGGTAAAAGTTGATTTTCAAGGTAAAAGTTGAATGTACACTACTCACACCTGTTTTTATTTCCTGTCTTCAAAAATGATGCTGATTGTCAAAGATGTCAGACAATATAAGACGTGACACTTCTACCTAGGGTTGTACGGTATACCAGTACTACAAACCCCGTTTCCATATGAGTTGGGAAATTGTGTTAGATGTAAATATAAACGGAATACAATGATTTGCAAATCATTTTCAAGCCATATTCAGTTGAATATGCTACAAAGACAACATATTTGATGTTCAAACTCATAAATATATATATTTTTTTGCAAATAATCATTAACTTTAGAATTTGATGGCAGCAACACATGAGGACAACACTACTTCTACCTCAATGAAAGTGTGTGTTATTGTCACACCCATGATCTCACTCCCTCCGGGCTTCTCATGGACCACCAGTTTTTGACCTGGGTCTATGTCCGATTGTAGTTGGGGCCCTTGGAGCCACCTGAAGGACCCCTCATAGGCGGGGCCACCACCCAGACTAAATGCTCCTTGTTCCAGTCTGGTCAAAGATGTGTTTATGTGAAAGTTTCAACAGTTCTCACCCACAAGACTCTCACATTGTTGTCAAGGTGTGTGTGTTTGGCAGCCAGCCCTGAAGTGGTCTCTGGCTCCATGGAGGTGGTCTGGCTCCCCGGGTGGAGGCTGAGAGTGTCTGAGGGAACCCCGTCAAGTTGTTCATAGTCTTCAGACTCCATGGTGGTGACCTGGCTCAGCATGAACTCTCTGAGAGTATTGATCTTCTGCACATCTCACTCTCTCTCTTGATCAACTAATCAATCATTCATATTAGGAGGCGGGACTAGTTTTATACTTCCTGTACACTACTCACACATGTTTCTACTTCCTGTCTTTAATGATTTTCAAGGTAAAAGTTGAATTTCAAGACAAAAAATGATTTGCAAGGTAAAAGTTGATTTTCAAAACAAAAAATGATTTTCAAGGTAAAAGTTGATTTTCAAGGTAAAAGTTTATTTTCAAAATAAAACTTGATTTTCAAAGTAAAACTTGATTTTCAAGACAAAATATGATTTTCAAGACAAACAATGATTTTCAAGGTAAAAGTTGATTTTCAAGACAAAAAATGATTTTCAAGGTAAAAGTTGATTTTCAAGACAAAAAATGATTTTCAACGTAAACGTTGATTTTCAAGACAAAAAATATTTTCAAAGTAAAAGTTGATTTTCTTGACAAAAAATGATTTTCAAGGTAAAAGTTGACTTTCAAGACAAAAAATTATTTTCAACGTAAAAGTTGATTTTCAAGACAAAAAATATTTTCAAAGTAAAAGTTGATTTTCATGACAAAAAATGATTTTCAAGGTAAAAGTTGATTTTCAAGACAAAAAATGATTTTCAAAATTATTTTCAACGTAAAAGTGGATTTTCAAGACAAAAAATGATTTTCAAAGTAAAAGTTTATTTTCATGACAAAAAATGATTTTCAAGGTAAAAGTTGATTTTCAAGGTAAAAGTTGATTTTCAAGACAAAAACATATTTTCAAGGTAAAAGTTGATTTTCAAGACAAAAAATGATTTTCAAAGTAAAAGTTGATTTTCAAGACAAAAAATTGTTTTCAAAATTATTTTCAACGTAAAAGTGGATTTTCAAGACAAAAAATGATTTTCAAAGTAAAAGTTTATTTTCATGACAAAAAATTATTTTCAAGGTAAAAGTTGATTTTCAAGGTAAAAGTTGAATTTCAAGACAAAAAATGATTTGCAAGGTAAAAGTTGATTTTCAAAACAAAAAATGATTTTCAAAACAAAAAATGATTTCCAAGGTAAAAGTTGATTTTCAAGGTAAAAGTTGATTTTCAAGACAAAAAATATTTTCAAAGTAAAAGTTGATTTTCATGACAAAAAATGATTTTCAAGGTAAAAGTAGATTTTCAAGACAAAAAATGATTTTCAAAATGATTTTCAACGTAAAAGTGGATTTTCAAGACAAAAAATGATTTTCAAAGTAAAAGTTTTATTTTCATGACAAAAAATGATTTTCAAGGTAAAAGTTGATTTTCAAGGTAAAAGTTGATTTTCAAGACAAAAAAATATTTTCAAGGTAAAAGTTGATTTTCAAGACAAAAAATGATTTTCAAGACAAAAAATGATTTTCAAAGTAAAAGTTGATTTTCAAGACAAAAAATTGTTTTCAAAATTATTTTCAACGTAAAAGTGGATTTTCAAGACAAAAAATATTTTCAAAGTAAAAGTTTATTTTCATGACAAAAAATGATTTTCAAGGTAAAAGTTGATTTTCAAGGTAAAAGTTGATTTTCAAGACAAAAAATTATTTTCAAGGTAAAAGTTGATTTTCAAGACAAAAAATGATTTTCAAAGTAAAAGTTGATTTTCAAGACAAAAAATGATTTTCAAAGTAAAAGTTGATTTTCAAGACAAAAAACATTTATTTTCAAGGTAAAAGTTGATTTTAAAAACAAAAAAATGATTTTCAATGTGAAAGTTGAATGTACACTACTCACACATGTTTCTACTTCCTGTCTTCAATGTACACTCCTCACAAATGTTTCTACTTCCTGTCTTCTATGTACACTACTCACACATGTTTCTACTTCCTGTCTTCAATGTACACTCCTCACACATGTTTCTACTTCCTGTCTTCAATGTACACTTTGCACACATGTTTCTACTTCCTGTCTTTAATGATTTTTAAGTAAAAGTTGAATTTCAAGACAAAACATTATTTTCAAGGTAAAAGTTGATTTTCCAAACAAAAATTATTTTCAAGGTAAAAGTTGATTTTCAACACAAAAGTTAAATTTTCAAAAAAAAAAAGATTTTAAAGGTAAAAGTTGATTTTCAAGGTAAAAGTTGATTTTCAAGACAAAAAATGATTTTCAAGGAAAAAAATGATTTTCAAGGTAAAAGTTGATTTTCAAGACAAAAAATGATTTTCAAGGAAAAAAATGATTTTCAAGGTAAAAGTTGATTTTCAAGACAAAAAATGATTTTCAAGGTAAAAAATGATTTTCAACACAAAACTTAAATTTTCCAAATAAAATGATTTTAAAGGTAAAAGTTGATTTTCAAAGTAAAAGTTGATTTTCAAGACAAAAAAATATTTTCAAGGTAAAAGTTGATTTTCAAGGTAAAAGTTGATTTTTAAGACAAAAAATTATTTTCAAGTTAAAAGTTGATTTTCAAGGTAAAAGATGATTTTCAAAGTAAAAGTTAATTTTCAAGGTAAAAGTTGATTTTCAAGGTAAAAGTTGATTTTCAAGACAAAACATGATTTTCAAGGTAAAAGTTGATTTTCAAGACAAAAAATGATTTTCAACTTAAAAGTTGATTTTCAAGGTAAAAGTTGATTTTCAAGACAAAAAATTATTTTCAACTTAAAAGTTGATTTTCAAGGTAAAAGTTGATTTTCAAGACAAAAAATTATTTTCAAGGTAAAAGTTGATTTTCAAGACAAAAAATTATTTTCAAGGTAAAAATTGATTTTCAAGGTAAAAGTTGATTATCAAGGTAAAAAAAGGATTTTCAAGGTATAAGTTGATTTTCAAGACCAACAAATATTTTCAAGTTAAAAGTTGATATTCAAGTAAAAGTTGATTTTCAAGATAAAACATTATTTTCAAGGTAAAAGTTGATTTTCAAGGTAAAAGTTGATTTTCAAGACAAAAAATGATTTTCAACTTAAAAGTTGATTTTCAAGGTAAAAGTTGATTTTCAAGGTAAAAGTTGATTTTCAAGACAAACAATTATTTTCAACTTAAAAGTTGATTTTCAAGGTAAAAGTTGATTTTCAAGACAAAAAATTATTTTCAAGGTAAAAATTGATTTTCAAGGTAAAAGTTGATTATCAAGGTAAAAAAGGATTTTCAAGGTATAAGTTGATTTTCAAGACCAACAAATATTTTCAAGTTAAAAGTTGATATTCAAGTAAAAGTTGATTTTCAAGATAAAACATTATTTTCAAGGTAAAAGTTGATTTTCAAGGTAAAAGTTGATTTTCAAGGTAAAAGTTGATTTTCAAGATAAAACATTATTTTCAAGGTAAAAGTTGATTTTCAAGGTAAAAGTTGATTTTCAAGATAAAACATTATTTTCAAGGTAAAAGTTGATTTTCAAGGTAAAAGTTGATTTTCAAGACAAAAAATTATTTTCAAGGTAAAAGTTGATTTTCAAGGTAAAAGTTGATTTTCAAGGTAAAACATGATTTTCAAGGTATAAGTTGATTTTCAAGACCAACAAATATTTTCAAGTTAAAAGTTGATATTTAAGTAAAAGTTGATTTTCAAGATAAAACATTATTTTCAAGGTAAAAGTTGATTTTCAAGGTAAAAGTTGATTTTCAAGGTAAAAGTTGATTTTCAAGACAAAAAATGATTTTCAACTTAAAAGTTGATTTTCAAGGTAAAAGTTGATTTTCAAGACGAAAAAGGATTTTCAAGGTATGCGCCCCCCGCGACCCCAAAGGGAATAAACGGTAGAAAATGGATGGATGGATGGATAAGTTGATTTTCAAGACCAACAAATATTTTCAAGTTAAAAGTTGATATTCAAGTAAAAGTTGATTTTCAAGAAAAAACATTATTTTCAAGGTAAAAGTTGATTTTCAAGGTAAAAGTTGATTTTCAAGGTAAAAGTTGATTTTCAAGATAAAACATTATTTTCAAGATAAAACATTATTTTCAAGGTAAAAGTTGATTTTCAAGGTAAAAGTTGATTTTCAAGATAAAACATTATTTTCAAGGTAAAAGTTGATTTTCAAGGTAAAAGTTGATTTTCAAGACAAAAAATTATTTTCAAGGTAAAAGTTGATTTTCAAGGTAAAAGTTGATTTTCAAGGTAACAAATTATTTTCAAGGTATAAGTTGATTTTCAAGACCAAAAAATATTTTCAAGTTAAAAGTTGATATTCAAGTAAAAGTTGATTTTCAAGAAAAAACATTATTTTCAAGGTAAAAGTTGATTTTCAAGGTAAAAGTTGATTTTCAAGATAAAACATTATTTTCAAGGTAAAAGTTGATTTTCAAGGTAAAAGTTGATTTTCAAGATAAAACATTATTTTTAAGGTAAAAGTTGATTTTCAAGATAAAACATTATTTTCAAGGTAAAAGTTGATTTTCAGGGTAAAAGTTGAATGTACACTACTCACACATGTTTCTACTTCCTGTCTTCAATGTACACTCCTCACAAATATTCAGTGTTGGGACTAACGTGTTACTTAGTAACGCCGTTAGTTTTGGCGGTAACTAGTAATCTAACGCGTTATTTTTTATATTCAGTAACTCAGTTACCGTTACTACATGATGCGTTACTGCGTTATTTTACGTTATTTTTTTATGTAGTATCGACTAGAAACAGAAGATCTGAGTGTGTTTTATTGCAGCGCTGCGGTGTTTTCCTTCTGTGTCACAAGGAAAAGAAAAGGCGTGCTTTGTGTGGGTGGGGGCGGGGCGGGGGAGGGACCCCCAGACCGTAGTTGAGGGGCGCAGGAGAGACGTTCCTCCGGGGCCTATGTACTTCGGGGCTAACAACCTTCACTTTACCCGGAAGTGGGTCTTTACAGCTGAGGGTGAATGACGAGGCCGGCGGTTTGTTGCAACTTTGTGACTTTATTGAACGCAGTCATCCACCAAGCTAGAGCTCACTGTCACCGTTCCCTCACCTCTCTCGCCCACTCACTCACTGACGTCACTCACCTCACATGCTGTCATATCTTAAAGGGCCACACACACACACACACACACACACACACATACGCTACTCTCATAACAACTAACAAGACATCATGGCGAAGCCAGAAGTCGAGTTTCTTAACATGGAGACATTCTCAATGCTTAGCAGAGTTCTAAATAAATAGTTACTTTTCACAGTAACGCATTACTTTTTGGTGTACGTAACTGAGTTACTTTTGAAATGAAGTAACTAGTAACTGTAACTAGTTACTGGTTTTCAGTAACTAACCCAACATTGCAAATGTTTCTACTTCCTGTCTTCAATGTACACTCTGCACACATGTTTCTACTTCCTCTGTGACTCCCTGACATTCCTAAGTCCGGCGTCCTTGTCTTTAGTGCAAGATGTGCAGTATTTGCGTGACCTTGAGAGATGGTGGCCAGCCAAGAGCGTTGCAAACAACGCTGCATTATCCCGGCGGCCGACTCAACTTGTTAATCGGAGGATAATTGCGTTTTTAAAAGGAGATCACAACTCAGGTGGTGGGAGAACTGTGGGCGGACGCCGGACGCTTTGTCCATTAGCCGCTGCCATGTGATGACAATTAGGTATGTCCCGTGTACCGGGGAAAGGGGAG
>NC_084560.2:4505420-4540420 GCF_033978685.3 Nerophis lumbriciformis
TTTTTTTTTTTCAAAATGGAAAAACACTTTTTTAATGTATTTATTTACAGACAGACATCATTTTGCATTACATTATTGTTTATTTGTTAATATCAGAGTCTGCAAAAACGTCATCCCTAGAAGCCTAAGACCCACAGTTAAAATATGCATCATCATATAATAATTAAAATACAGTTATAATATACATCATCATATCATAATTAAAATACAGTTAAAACATGCATCATCATATAATAATTAAAATACAGTTAAAATATGCATCATCATATAATAATTAAAATGTAGCACAATGCACTTCCTTTCCAAATCTACCCACCAAATACACATTTACATTTACAATGTCATACCGACCTACTTACAGGTTGACATTTATAACAAAGGTATCTTTAAATCCACCAAATCAGTCTCGATATCCGATTATTCAAAATTGATTAAAAGTGCATCTTGAAGATTTACAAAAATCTCATGATTTCTTTTATATACATCTTTATTTATAAAGTTCAATATTTACAAACAAACATATGAACAAGGACATTTAAAACAAGTACAAAACAGTACAATGCAGCGCCCGGGGGTTGATTATTCAATAAAGTAATTATAGTAGAATGTAATATATGTGTATACTGTATATGTATGTATATATGTATGTACATACACATGTCTGGACTACAGGCAGGCCAGTCTAGTACACACACTCTTTTACTACGAAGCCACGCTGTTGTAACACGTGGCTTGGCATCGTCTTGCTGAAATAAGCAGGGGCGTCCATGATAATGTTGCTTGGATGGCAAAATTTGTTGCTCCAAAAGCTGTATGTACCTTTCAGCATTAATGGTGCCTTCACAGATGTGTAAGTTACCCATATCTTGGCCACTAATACACCCCCATACCTTCACACATGCTGCCTTTTACACTTTCACCCTAGAAGAGTCCGGATGATTCTTTCCCTCTTTGGTCCACAGTTTCCAAAAACAATTTGAAATGTGAACTCGTCAGACCACAGAACACTTTTCCACTTTGCATCAGTCCATCTTAGATGAGCTCAGGCCCAGCGAAGACGGCGGTGTTTCTGGGTGTTGTTGATAAATGGCAAAAACATGGCATTTACTGAAATATTTCAGTTGCTTAAATTAGGTTTGCCCCTGTGGTGTTTTTGTCAAATACTTTCTGAGCTGTAAAAGAGATGCAATAGCCAAAAGGCATTGAACAAAATCCCTAAGTGGCGCTAGCTTGTTAGTCAGCTGGATGATGCAAAATATCCTGGATGTATATATCTGCATTTTGGGTGCAGTGGTGTGGGTGTTGGCAAAATGCAATTACAATGTTAATGATGTGCATTTAGTAAGAATAAATCATGGACGTTCAGACTGACAGAACAAACCTTAGTTTATTTTGGGTACAAGACTATAAAATGCTTTATCTGATGATTGATGGAAACAAACTAACTGATCGATTACTCAAACACGAAAGTAATAGATAGTTGTCGTTGATATTGTAACATTATCTGACCTTTTTCTAGAATAAATACCCTACTCACTTTGGTCATGTCTAGTTTTAGAGCCCAATCTAAGTCTAAGACAAGATGCAACCAGTCTAAGTCTATGACTAGATGTGACCATTCTAAGTCTAAGTCTAGATGTGACCAATCTAAGTCTAAGACAAGATGTGACCAATCTAAATCTAAGATTAGATGTGACCAATCTAAATCTAAGACTAGATGTGACCAATATAAGTCTAAGACTAGATCTGACCAATTTAAGTCTAAGACTAGATCTGACCAATCTGAGTCGAAGACTGGATGCGACCAATCAAAGTCTAAGACTAGATCTGACCAATCTAAGTCTGACACTAGATCTGACCAATCTAAGTCTGGGACTAGATGTGACCAATCTAAGTCTAAGACTCAATCTAATCGAACTATGTCTAAGACTAGATCCGACCGATCTAAGCCTGAGACTAGATGTCACCAATCTAAGTCTCAGACTAGATGTGACCAATCTAAGTCTGAGACTAGATGTGACCAATCTAAGTCTGAGACTGAATGTGACCAATCTAAGTCTGAGACTGAATGTGACCAATCTAAGTCTGAGACTAGATGTGACCAATCTAAGTCTAAGACTAGATGTGACCAATCTAAGTCTGAGACGAGATGTGACCAATCTAAGTCGAAGACTCAATCTAATCGAACTATGTCTAAGACTAGATCCGACCGATCTAAGCCTGAGACTAGATGTCACCAATCTAAGTCTCAGACTAGATGTGACCAATCTAAGTCTGAGACTGAATGTGACCAATCTAAGTCTGAGACTAGATGTGACCAATCTAAGTCTGAGACTAGATGTGACCAATCTAAGTCTAAGACTAGATGTGACCAATCTAAGTCTGAGACGAGATGTGACCAATTTAAGTAGAAGACGAGATGTGACCAATCTAAGTCGAAGACGAGATGTGATCAATCTAAGTTCCAGACTAGATATGATCAATCTAAGTCTAAGACGAGATGTGACCAATCTAAGTCCAAGACGAGATGTGACCAATCTAAGTTTAAGACAAAATGGGATCAATCTAAATCAAAGACGAGATGTGACCAATCTAAGTCTCAGACTAGATGTGACCAATCTAAGTCTGAGACTAGATGTGACCAATCTAAATCTGAGACTAGATGTGACCAATCTAAGTCTGAGACTAGATGTGACCAATCTAAGTCTAAGACTAGATGTGACCAGTCTAAGTCTAAGACTAAATGTGACCAATGTAAGTCTAAGACTAGATGTGACCAATCTAAGTGTCGGACTGGATATGACCAATCTAAGTCTGAGAATAGCTGTGATCAAATAAAGTCTAAGACTAGATCTGACCAATTTAAGTCTAAGACTAGATCTGACCAATCTGAGTCGAAGACTGGATGCGACCAATCAAAGTCTAAGACTAGATCTGACCAATCTAAGTCTGACACTAGATCTGACCAATCTAAGTCTGGGACTAGATGTGACCAATCTAAGTCTAAGACTCAATCTAATCGAACTATGTCTAAGACTAGATCCGACCGATCTAAGCCTGAGACTAGATGTCACCAATCTAAGTCTCAGACTAGATGTGACCAATCTAAGTCTGAGACTAGATGTGACCAATCTAAGTCTGAGACTGAATGTGACCAATCTAAGTCTGAGACTAGATGTGACCAATCTAAGTCTAAGACTAGATGTGACCAATCTAAGTCTAAGACTAGATGTGACCAATCTAAGTCTGAGACGAGATGTGACCAATTTAAGTAGAAGACGAGATGTGACCAATCTAAGTCGAAGACGAGATGTGATCAATCTAAGTTCCAGACTAGATATGATCAATCTAAGTCTAAGACGAGATGTGACCAATCTAAGTCCAAGACAAGATGTGACCAATCTAAGTTTAAGACAAAATGGGATCAATCTAAATCAAAGACGAGATGTGACCAATCTAAGTCTCAGACTAGATGTGACCAATCTAAGTCTGAGACTAGATGTGACCAATCTAAATCTGAGACTAGATGTGACCAATCTAAGTCTGAGACTAGATGTGACCAATCTAAGTCTAAGAATCAATGTGACCAGTCTAAGTCTAAGACTAAATGTGACCAATGTAAGTCTAAGACTAGATGTGACCAATCTAAGTGTCGGACTGGATATGACCAATCTAAGTCTGAGACTACCTGTGATCAAATAAAGTCTAAGACGAGATGTGACCAATCTAAGTCTAAAACTAGATGTGACAAATTTAAGTCTAAGACGAAATGGGACCAATCTAAGTTAAAGACTAGATGTGACCAATCTAAGTCTAAGGCGAGATGTGACCAATCTAAGTCCAAGACAAGATGTGACCAATCCAAGTCTAAGACTAGATGTGACCAGTCAAAGTCTAAGACTAGATGTGACCAATGTAAGTCTAAGACTAGATGTGACCAATCTAAG
The DNA here is from genome assembly GCF_033978685.3 of Nerophis lumbriciformis. Lineage (NCBI taxonomy): Eukaryota > Metazoa > Chordata > Actinopteri > Syngnathiformes > Syngnathidae > Nerophis > Nerophis lumbriciformis. The sequence goes on from NC_084560.2 coordinate 4,509,368, forward strand.
TGTCAGACTAGATATGACCAATCTAAGTCTGAGACTAGATGTGACCAATCTAAGTCTGAGATTAGATGTGACCAATCTAAGTCTAAGACTAGATGTCATCAAATAAAGTCTAAACCGAGATGTGACCAATCTAAGTCTACAACTAGATGTGACCAGTCTAAGTCCAAGACTAGATGTGACCAACCTTAGTCTAAAAATAGATGTGATCAATCTCAGTCTAAAACTAGATCTGACCAATCTAAGTATAAGACTAGATTTGACCAATCTAAGTATAAGACTAGATTTGACCAATCTAAGTCTAAGACTAGATTTGACCAATCTAAGTCTAAGACTAGATGTGACCAATCTAAGTCTAAGACTAGATGTGACCAATCTAAGTCTAAGACTAGATGTGACCAGTCAAAGTCTAAGACTAGATGTGACCAATCTAAGTCTAAGACGAGATGTGACCAATCTAAGTCTAAGACTAGATGTGACCAATCTAAGTCTAAGACTCAATGTGACCAGTCTAAGTCTAAGACTCGATGTGACCAATCCAAGTCTAAGACTAGATGTGACCAATCCAAGTCTAAAACGAGATGTGACCTATCTAAGTCTAAGTGAAGTCTGATGTGAACAATCTAAGCCTAAGACTACATGTGACCAATCTAAGTCTAAGACTAGTTGTGACAAATCTAGGTCTAAGACTAGATGTGACAAGTCTAAGTTTAAGACTAGTTGTGACCAGTGTAATTTCAAGACTAGATGTGACCAGTCTAAGTCTAAGACTAGATGTGATCAGTCTGAGACTAGATGTGACCAGTCTAAGTCTAAGACTAGATGTGACCAATCTAAGTCTAAGACTAGATGTGACCAGTCAAAGTCTAACACTAGATGTGACCAGTCAAAGTCTAAGACTAGATGTGACCAATCTAAGACTAAGACTAGATGTGACCAATCTAAGTCTAAGACTAGATGTGACCAATCTAAGTCTAAGACTAGATGTGACCAATCTAAGTCTGAGATTAGATGTGACCAATCTAAGTCTAAGACTAGATGTGATCAAATAAAGTCTAAGACGAGATGTGACCAATCTAAGTCTAAAACTAGATGTGACCAGTCTAAGTCCAAGACTAGATGTGACCAACCTTAGTCTAAAAATAGATGTGATCAATCTCAGTCTAAAACTAGATCTGACCAATCTAAGTATAAGACTAGATTTGACCAATCTAAGTCTAAGACTAGATTTGACCAATCTAAGTCTAAGACTAGATGTGACCAATCTAAGTCTAAGACTAGATTTGACCAATCTAAGTCTAAGACTAGATGTGACCAATCTAAGTCTAAGACTAGATGTCACCAATCTAAGTCTAAGACTAGATGTGACTAATCTAAGTCTAAGACTCAATGTGACCAGTCTAAGTCTAAGACTCGATGTGACCAATCCAAGTCTAAGACTAGATGTGACCAATCCAAGTCTAAAACGAGATGTGACCTATCTAAGTCTAAGTGAAGTCTGATGTGAACAATCTAAGCCTAAGACTACATGTGACCAATCTAAGTCTAAGACTAGTTGTGACAAATCTAGGTCTAAGACTAGATGTGACCAGTCTAAGTCTAAGACTAGATGTGACCAGTCTGAGACTAGATGTGACCAGTCTAAGTCTAAGACTAGATGTGACCAATCTAAGTCTAAGACTAGATGTGACCAATCTAAGTCTAAGACTAGATGTGACCAGTCAAAGTCTAAGACTAGATGTGACCAATCTAAGTCTAAGACGAGATGTGACCAATCTAAGTCTAAGACTCAATGTGACCAGTCTAAATCTATGACTCGATTTGACCAATCCAAGTCTAAGACCAGATGTGACCTATCTAAGTCTAAGTGAAGTCTGATGTGAACAATCTAAGCCTAAGACTACATGTGACCAATCTAAGTCTAAGACTAGTTGTGACAAATCTAGGTCTAAGACTAGATGTGACCAGTCTAAGTCTAAGACTAGATGTGACCAGTCTGAGACTAGATGTGACCAGTCTAAGTCTAAGACTAGATGTGACCAATCTAAGTCTAAGACTAGATGTGACCAATCTAAGTCTAAGACTAGATGTGACCAGTCAAAGTCTAAGACTAGATGTGACCAATCTAAGTCTAAGACGAGATGTGACCAATCTAAGTCTAAGACTCAATGTGACCAGTCTAAATCTATGACTCGATGTGACCAATCCAAGTCTAAGACTAGATGTGACCAATCCAAGTCTAAAACGAGATGTGACCTATCTAAGTCTAAGTGAAGTCTGATATGAACAATCTAAGCCTAAGACTACATGTGACCAATCTAAGTCTAAGACTAGTTGGGGCAAATTTAGGTCTAAGACTAGATGTGACAAGTCTAAGTTTAAGACTAGTTGTGACCAGTGTAATTCCAAGACTAGATGTGACCAGTCTAAGTCTAAGACTAGATGTGACCAGTCTGAGACTAGATGTGACCAGTCTAAGTCTAAGACTAGCTGTGACCAATCTAAGTCTAAGACTAGATGTGACCAGTCAAAGTCTAAGACTAGATGTGACCAGTCAAAGTCTAAGACTAGATGTGACCAATCTAAGTCTAAGACTAGATGTGACCAATCTAAGTCTAAGACTAGATTTGACCAATCTAAGTCTAAGACTAGATGTGACCAATCTAAGTCTAAGACTAGATGTCACCAATCTAAGTCTAAGACTAGATGTGACTAATCTAAGTCTAAGACTCAATGTGACCAGTCTAAGTCTAAGACTCGATGTGACCAATCCAAGTCTAAGACTAGATGTGACCAATCCAAGTCTAAAACGAGATGTGACCTATCTAAGTCTAAGTGAAGTCTGATGTGAACAATCTAAGCCTAAGACTACATGTGACCAATCTAAGTCTAAGACTAGTTGTGACAAATCTAGGTCTAAGACTAGATGTGACAAGTCTAAGTTTAAGACTAGTTGTGACCAGTGTAATTTCAAGACTAGATGTGACCAGTCTAAGTCTAAGACTAGATGTGATCAGTCTGAGACTAGATGTGACCAGTCAAAGTCTAAGACTAGATGTGACCAATCTAAGACTAAGACTAGATGTGACCAATCTAAGTCTAAGACTAGATGTGACCAATCTAAGTCTGAGACTAGATGTGACCAATCTAAGTCTGAGATTAGATGTGACCAATCTAAGTCTAAGACTAGATGTGATCAAATAAAGTCTAAGACGAGATGTGACCAATCTAAGTCTAAAACTAGATGTGACCAGTCTAAATCCAAGACTAGATGTGACCAACCTTAGTCTAAAAATAGATGTGATCAATCTCAGTCTAAAACTAGATCTGACCAATCTAAGTATAAGACTAGATTTGACCAATCTAAGTCTAAAACTAGATTTGACCAATCTAAGTCTAAGACTAGATGTGACCAATCTAAGTCTAAGACTAGATTTGACCAATCTAAGTCTAAGACTAGATGTGACCAATCTAAGTCTAAGACTAGATGTCACCAATCTAAGTCTAAGACTAGATGTGACTAATCTAAGTCTAAGACTCAATGTGACCAGTCTAAGTCTAAGACTCGATGTGACCAATCCAAGTCTAAGACTAGATGTGACCAATCCAAGTCTAAAACGAGATGTGACCTATCTAAGTCTAAGTGAAGTCTGATGTGAACAATCTAAGCCTAAGACTACATGTGACCAATCTAAGTCTAAGACTAGTTGTGACAAATCTAGGTCTAAGACTAGATGTGACAAGTCTAAGTTTAAGACTAGTTGTGACCAGTGTAATTCCAAGACTAGATGTGACCAGTCTAAGTCTAAGACTAGATGTGACCAGTCTGAGACTAGATGTGACCAGTCTAAGTCTAAGACTAGATGTGACCAATCTAAGTCTAAGACTAGATGTGACCAGTCAAAGTCTAAGACTAGATGTGACCAGTCAAAGTCTAAGACTAGATGTGACCAATCTAAGTCTAAGACGAGATGTGACCAATCTAAGTCTAAGACTCAATGTGACCAGTCTAAGTCTAAGACTTGATGTGACCAATCCAAGTCTAAGACTAGATGTGACCAATCTAAGTCTGAGACTAGATGTGACCAATCTAAGTCTAAGACTAGATGTAACCAGTCTGAGACTAGATGTGACCAATCTAAGTCTAAGACTAGATGTAACCAGTCTGAGACTAGATTTGACCAATCTAATTTTAAGACTAGATGTGACCAGTCAAAGTCTGAGACCAGATGTGACCAGTCTAAGTCTAAGACTGGATGTGACCAATCTAAGTCTAAGACTAGATGTGACCAATCTATGTCTAAGACTAGTTGTGACAAATCTAGGTCTAAGACTAGATGTGACAAGTCTAAGTTTAAGACTAGTTGTGACCAGTGTAATTTCAAGACTAGATGTGACCAGTCTAAGTCTAAGACTAGATGTGATCAGTCTGAGACTAGATGTGACCAGTCTAAGTCTAAGACTAGATGTGACCAATCTAAGTCTAAGACTAGATGTGACCAGTCAAAGTCTAAGACTAGATGTGACCAGTCAAAGTCTAAGACTAGATGTGACCAATCTAAGACTAAGACTAGATGTGACCAATCTAAGTCTAAGACTAGATGTGACCAATCTAAGTCTAAGACTAGATGTGACCAGTCAAAGTCTAAGACTAGATGTGACCAATCTAAGTCTAAGACGAGATGTGACCAATCTAAGTATAAAACTAGATGTGACCAGTCTAAGTCCAAGACTAGATGTAACCAACCTTAGTCTAAAAATAGATGTGATCAATCTCAGTCTAAAACTAGATCTGACCAATCTAAGTATAAGACTAGATTTGACCAATCTAAGTCTAAGACTAGATTTGACCAATCTAAGTCTAAGACTAGATGTGACCAATCTAAGCCTAAGACTACATGTGACCAATCTAAGTCTAAGACTAGATGTGACCAGTCTGAGACTAGATTTGACCTGTTTAAGTCCAAGTCTAAATGTGACTAATCACAGTCTAAGAAGAAATGGAACCAATCTAAGTCCAAGACTAGATGTGACCAATCTTAATATAAAAATAGGTGTGTCCAATCTCAGTCCAAGACTAGATCTGACCAATCTAAGTCCAAGACTCGATGTGACCAATCTAAGACTAAGACTAGATGTGACCAATCTAAGTCTAAGACTAGATGTGACCAATCTAAGCACAATACTAGATGTGACCAATCTAAGTCCAAGACTAGATGTGACCAATCTAAGTCTAAGACTAGATGTAACCAGTCTGAGACTAGATGTGACCAATCTAAGTCTAAGACTAGATGTAACCAGTCTGAGACTAGATTTGACCAATCTAATTTTAAGACTAGATGTGACCAGTCTAAGTCTGAGACCAGATGTGACCAGTCTAAGTCTAAGACTGGATGTGACCAATCTAAGTCTAAGACTAGATGTGACCAATCTAAGTCTAAGACTAGATGTGTCCGGTTTAAGTCTCAGACTAGATGTGACCAGTCTATGTCTAAGACTAGATGTGACCAGTCTAAGACTAGATGTGACCAATCTAAGTCTAAGACTAGATGTGTCCGGTTTAAGTCTCAGACTAGATGTGACCAGTCTAAGTCTAAGACTAGATGTGACCAGTCTAAGACCAGATGTGACCAATCTAAGTCTAAGACTAGATGTGACCAATCAATGCCTAAGACTAGATGTGACCAATCTAAGTCTGACACTAGATGTGACCAGTCAAAGTCTAAGACTAGATGTTACCAGTCAAAGTCTAAGACTAGATGTGACCAATCTAAGACTAGATGTGACCAATCCTAGTCTAAGACTAGATGTGACCAATCTAAGACTAGATGTGACCAATGACAATGTCATTGTCAGGACTTGGATTATGGGGTGTTTGTTTTCCCGAGATGCAAGTAAAGTTGGATCGGACAAGGCGTGAAGGTAAATACATCATTTATTTTTACACTAACAAAAGAAACAAAAGGTGCGCACAAGGCGGAAGTACAAAAACTTGGCTAAGAAAACAAATCTACCACAAAGGCAAAACTATGGACAATAAACAAAAACTTAGTTGGAACATGAAAATAGAGCAAACTCACTTGGCATGGAACTATGGTAGCATGGGTAACTATGGTAGCACGGGTAACTATGGTAGCACGGGTAACTATGGTAGCACGGGTAACTATGGTAGCACGGGTAACACGGGTAGCAGAAGTCAAACGGAGTTAATGTCGCCAGGCTGACTTCTTGGCAACTATAGGCTTAAATAGTCTTGAACATGATTAACGACAGGTGCGTGAGTCCAAATGAATCAGGTGCGTGACATGACAGGTGAAAACTAATGGGTTGTCATGGAAACAAAACAAACAAGAGTGCACAAAGAGTCCAAAAACCAAACCGAACATAACCAAAACAAAACATGATCACACAGACATGACAGTCATGACATGTACTCATGCTTGACTTGGGCATTTACTTTAGGTTCACATCTTCTATTCCAAACAAGTCCAAGTCTGGCAGTCATCCATGTTGTTGTGCTAGAGCAGTGGTGGTGTGCCAAGGTTCACATCCTCTATTCCAAACAAGTCCAAGTCTGGCAGTCATCCATGTTGTTGTGCTAGAGCAGTGGTGGTGTGCCAAGGTTCACATCCTCTATTCCAAACAAGTCCAAGTCTGGCAGTCATCCATGTTGTTGTGCTAGAGCAGTGGTGGTGTGCCAAGGTTCACATCCTCTATTCCAAACATGTCCAAGTCTGGCAGTCATCCATGTTGTTGTGCTAGAGCAGTGGTGGTGTGCCAAGGTTCACATCCTCTATTCCAAACAAGTCCAAGTCTGGCAGTCATCCATGTTGTTGTGCTAGAGCATTGGTGGTGTGCCAAGGTTCACATCCTCTATTCCAAGTCTGGCGGTCACGACACCACAATAGTCCATACTGATACCTATGAATTCCCACAGTTCTCCATAGCCACAATACGGTACCAGGAAGAAACTGTTCTGGTATCTATGTTTGTCCTGGTATCTTTGCATGTGTCTTGGTATCTATGAGTCCTTCCTGGTATCTAAGCATTTGTCTTGGTATCTATGCATTTGTCTTGGTATCTAATGCGTGTGTCTTGGTATTTATGCATTTGTCTTGGTAGCTATGCATTTGTCTTGGTATCTAATGTGTGTGTCTTGGTATCTAATGTGTGTGTCTTGGTATCTAATGCATGTGTTTTGGTATCTAATGCGTGTGTCTTGGTATCTAATGCCTCTGTCTTAGTATCTAATGCCTGTGTCTTGGTATCTAATGCCTGTGTCTTGGTATCTAATGCCTGTCTCTTGGTATCTAATGCCTATGTTGTGGTATCTAATGCCTGTGTCTTGGTATCTAATGCATGTGTCTTGGTATCTATGCAATTGTCTTGGTATCTATGCATTTGTCTTGGTATCTAATGTGTATGTTTTGGTATCTAATGCGTGTGTCTTGGTATCTAATGCCTCTGTCTTAGTATCTAATGCCTGTGTCTTGGTATCTAGTAACTGTGTCTTTGTATCTAATGCCTATGTCGTGGTAACTAATGCCTGTGTCTTAGTATCTATTGCCTGTGTCTTGGTATCTAATGCCTATGTCGTGGTATCTAATGCCTGTGTCTTGGTATTTATGCATTTGTCTTGGTAGCTAAGCATTTGTCTTGCTATCTAATGTGTGTGTCTTGGTATCTAATGTGTGTGTCTTGGTATCTATGCATTTGTCTTGGTAGCTAAGCATTTGTCTTGGTATCTAATGTGTGTGTCTTGGTATCTAATGCGTGGGTCTTGGTATCTAATGTGTGTGTCTTGGTATCTAATGCATGTGTTTTGGTATCTAATGCGTGTGTCTTGGTATCTAATGCCTCTGTCTTAGTATCTAATGCCTGTGTCTTGGTATCTAATGCCTGTTTCTTGGTATCTAATGCCTATGTTGTGGTATCTAATGCCTGTGTCTTGGTATCTATGCATTTGTCTTGGTATCTATGCATTTGTCTTGGTATCTAATGTGTATGTTTTGGTATCTAATGCGTGTGTCTTGGTATCTAATGCCTCTGTCTTAGTATCTAATGCCTGTGTCTTGGTATCTAGTAACTGTGTCTTTGTATCTAATGCCTATGTCGTGGTAACTAATGCCTGTGTCTTAGTATCTATTGCCTGTGTCTTGGTATCTAATGCCTATGTCGTGGTATCTAATGCCTGTGTCTTGGTATTTATGCATTTGTCTTGGTAGCTAAGCATTTGTCTTGCTATCTAATGTGTGTGTCTTGGTATCTAATGTGTGTGTCTTGGTATCTATGCATTTGTCTTGGTAGCTAAGCATTTGTCTTGGTATCTAATGTGTGTGTCTTGGTATCTAATGCGTGTGTCTTGGTATCTAATGTGTGTGTCTTGGTAGCTATGCATTTGTCTTGGTATCTAATGTGTGTGTCTTGGTATCTAATGTGTGTGTCTTGGTATCTAATGTGTGTGTCTTGGTATCTAATGCATGTGTTTTGGTATCTAATGCGTGTGTCTTGGTATCTAATGCCTCTGTCTTAGTATCTAATGCCTGTGTCTTGGTATCTAATGCCTGTTTCTTGGTATCTAATGCCTATGTTGTGGTATCTAATGCCTGTGTCTTGGTATCTATGCATTTGTCTTGGTATCTATGCATTTGTCTTGGTATCTAATGCGTATGTTTTGGTATCTAATGCGTGTGTCTTGGTATCTAATGCCTCTGTCTTAGTATCTAATGCCTGTGTCTTGGTATCTAGTAACTGTGTCTTTGTATCTAATGCCTATGTCGTGGTAACTAATGCCTGTGTCTTAGTATCTATTGCCTGTGTCTTGGTATCTAATGCCTATGTCGTGGTATCTAATGCCTGTGTCTTGGTATCTAATGCCTGTGTCTTGGTATCTATGCGTGTGTATTGTTATTTAATGCCTGTGTCTTGGTATCTAATGCCCGTGTCTTGGTATCTATGCGTGTGTATTGGTATTTAATGCCTGTGTCTTGGTATCTAATGCCTGTGTGTTGGTATCTAAAGCCTGTGTCTTGGTATCTAATGCTTGTGTCTTGGCATTTATGCGTGTCTTGGTATCTAATGCCTGTGTTTTGGTATCTAATGCGTGTGTCTTGGTATTTAATGCCTGTGTCTTGGTGTCCAATGCCTGTGCCTTGGCATCTATGCGTGTGTCTTGGTATCGAATGCGTGTGTCTTGGTATCTAATGCGTGTGTTTTGGTATTTAATGCCTGTGTCTTGGTATCTAATTTGTGTGTCTTGGTATCTAATGCCTGTGTCTTGGTATCTAATGCCTGTGACTTGGTATCTATGTGTGTGTCTTGGTATCTAGTGCCTGGGTCTTGGTGTCTAATGCGTGTGTCTTGGTATCTAATGCCTGTGTCTTGGTATCTAATGTGTGTGTATTGGTATCTAATGTGTGTGTCTTGGTATCTATTGTGTGTGTCTTGGTATCTAATTCCTATGTCTTGGTATCTAGTGCCTGTGTCTTGGTGTCTAATGTGTGTGTCTTGGTATCTAATGTGTGTGTCTTGGAATCTAATGCGTGTGTCTTGGTATCTAATGCGTGTGTCGTGGTATCTAATGCCTATGTCTTTGTATCTAATGCCTGTGTCTTGGTACAGTACCTATGAGTCCGTACTGGTATCTATGCGTTTGTCTTGGTATCTAATGCCTGTGTCTTGGTATGTAATGCCTCTGTATTTGTATCTAATGTGTGTGTCTTGGTATCTAATGCATGTGTATTAGTATCTAATGTGTCTGTCTTGGTATCTAATGTGTGTGTCTTGGTGTCTAATGCCTATGTCTTTGTATCTAATGCCTGTGTCTTGGTATCTAATGCGTGTGTCTTGGTGTCTAATGCCTATGTCTTTGTATCTAATGCCTGTGTCTTGGTACAGTACCTATGAGTCCGTCCTGGTATCTATGCGTGTGTCTTGGTATCTAATGCCTGTGTCTTGGTATCTAATGCATTTGTCTTGGTATCTAATGTGTGTGTCTTGGTATCTAATGCGTGTGTCTTGGTATCTAATGCCTGTGTCTTGGTATCTAATGCGTGTGTCTTGGTATCTAATGCCTGTGTCTTCGTATCTAATGCCTCTGTCTTGGCATCTATGCGTGTGTCTTGGTCACTAATGCCTGTGTCTTGGTATCTAATGCCTGTGTCTTGGTATCTAATGCGTGTGTTTTGGTATTTAATGCCTGTGTCTTGGTATTTAATGCGTTTGTCTTGGTATTTAATTTGTGTGTCTTGGTATCTAATGCCTGTGTCTTGGTACAGTACCTATGAGTCCGTCCTGGTATCTATACGTTTGTCTTGGTATCTAATGCCTGTGTCTTAGTATCTAATGCCTGTGTCTTGGTATGTAATGCCTCTGTCTTTATATCTAATGCCTGTGTCTTGGTATCTAATGTGTGTGTCTTGGTATCTAATGCCTGCGTATTAGTATCTAATGTGTCTGTCTTGGTATCTAATGCGTGTGTCTTGGTGTCTAATGCCTATGTCTTTGTATCTAATGCCTGTGTCTTGGTACAGTACCTATGAGTCCGTCCTGGTATCTATGCGTGTGTCTTGGTTTCTATGCGTGTGTCTTGGTATCTAATGCCTGTGTCTTGGTATCTAATGCCTGTGTCTTGGTATCTATGCGTGTGTCTTGGTATCTAATGCCTGTGTCTTGGTACAGTACCTATGAGTCCGTCCTGGTATCTATACGTTTGTCTTGGTATCTAATGCCTGTGTCTTAGTATCTAATGCCTGTGTCTTGGTATGTAATGCCTCTGTCTTTATATCTCATGCCTGTGTCTTGGTATCTAATGTGTGTGTCTTGGTATCTAATGCCTGCGTATTAGTATCTAATGTGTCTGTCTTGGTATCTAATGCGTGTGTCTTGGTGTCTAATGCCTATGTCTTTGTATCTAATGCCTGTGTCTTGGTACAGTACCAATGAGTCCGTCCTGGTATCTATACGTTTGTCTTGGTATCTAATGCCTGTGTCTTAGTATCTAATGCCTGTGTCTTGGTATGTAATGCCTCTGTCTTTATATCTCATGCCTGTGTCTTGGTATCTAATGCCTGCGTATTAGTATCTAATGTGTCTGTCTTGGTATTTAATGCGTGTGTCTTGGTGTCTAATGCCTATGTCTTTGTATCTAATGCCTGTGTCTTGGTACAGTACCTATGAGTCCGTCCTGGTATCTATGCCTGTGTCTTGGTATCTAATGCTTGTGTCTTGGTATCTATGCGTGTGTCTTGGTATCTAATGCCTGTGTCTTGGTATCTAATGCATTTGTCTTGGTATCTAATGCGTGTGTCTTGGTATCTAATGCCTGTGTCTTGGTATTTAATGCCTGTGTCTTGGTATCTAATGCCTGTGTCTTGGTATCTAATGCGTGTGTTTTGGTATCTTATGCGTGTGTCTTGGTATTTAATGCGTTTGTCTTGGCATCTACATCGTGTGTCTTGGTATCTAATGCCTGTGTCTTGGTATCTAATGCCTGTGTCTTGGTATCTTTGTGTGTGTCTTGGTATCTAATTCCTATGTCTTTGTATCTAATGCCTGTGTCTTGGTACAGTACCTATGAGTCCGTACTGGTATCTATGCGTTTGTCTTGGTATCTAATGCCTGTGTCTTGGTATCTAATGCCTCTGTCTTTGTATCTTATGCCCGTGTCTTGGTATCTAATGCCTGTGTTTTGGTATCTAATGTGTGTGTCTTGGTATCTAATGCCTGTGTATTAGTATCTAATGTGTGTGTCTTGGTATCTTATGCTTGTTTCTTGGTATCTACTGCCTATGTCTTTGTATCTAATGCCCGTGTCTTGGTACAGTACCTATGAGTCCGTCCTGGTATCTATACGTTTGTCTTGGTATCTAATGCCTGTGTCTTAGTATCTAATGCCTGTGTCTTGGTATGTAATGCCTCTGTCTTTATATCTCATGCCTGTGTCTTGGTATCTAATGTGTGTGTCTTGGTATCTAATGCCTGCGTATTAGTATCTAATGTGTCTGTCTTGGTATCTAATGCGTGTGTCTTGGTGTCTAATGCCTATGTCTTTGTATCTAATGCCTGTGTCTTGGTACAGTACCTTTGAGTCAGTCCTGGTATCTATGCGTGTGTCTTGGTATCTAATGCCTGTGTCTTGGTATCTATGCGTGTGTCTTGGTATCTAATGCCTGTGTCTTGGTATCTATGCGTGTGTCTTGGTATCTAATGCCTGTGTCTTGGTATCTATGCGTGTGTCTTGGTATCTAATGCGTGTGTCTTGGTGTCTAATGCCTATGTCTTTGTTTCTAATGCTCGTGTCATGTTACAGTACCTATGAGTCCGTCCTGGTATCTATGTGTGTGTCTTGGTATCTAATGCCTGTGTCTTGGTATCTAATGCATTTGTCTTGGTATCTAATGCGTGTGTCTTGGTATCTAATGCCTGTGTCTTGGTATCGATTTGGACTTGGTATTAAAATATTGATACTTTTGACCGCCCTAATCTGAATATTTGGACCTATGTCAACAGAAACATGTACATGAAGAATAAAGGTAGAAGGTAAAATGTAATAAAGGTAGAAGGTAAATGTAATAAAGGTAGAAGGTAAAATGGAATAAAGGTAGAAGGTAAATGTAATAAAGGTAGAAGGTAAAATGGAATAAAGGTAGAAGGTAAATGGAATAAAGGTAGAAGGTAAATGGAATATAGAAAGAAGGTAAAATGGAATAAAGGTAAAATGGAATAAATGTAGAATGTAAAATGGAATAAAACAGGCCAGAGTAGAGTTGCACTGCAGTTTGTTGATTGCCATGTGATAACGGGGAAGCACAGGAGCAGCAGGCTCATCAGCTAATTGCTGTACAGAAAGGTCAGCTGACAATTAGCAGCATCTCACCTGCAGAGACTCAGTCAGTGGACGCACGTTGAAGACCCTCAGATTCACTATCAAAGTGACATTTCCATGTGGAGAAACCCTATGGAGGGTCCACTGCACCTTTCCCATCTTTATCAGAACCACGTGCGATGATTGTGTCCTTCCTTTGCGGCCGCGACCATAAAGGTGGCGATGATGACAATGTCAAAGAAAACCAGCCTCTTCACTACCGACCTTGAGCTCTTTTTCACTTTCACACTCGCGCTCCTTTCATCAATCCCGCTCATTTGCCCAGGAAGCAATTCCGCCGCTTGTAAAAAAAAAAAAAAAAAAAAAAAAAAAGCTGAATTCATCTCGCCGACGCACAAAGGAGGAACTGTTCAACGACCTTATAAGTACAATTTTATAAACGTGCTTTTTAGTGCCTTTCATCCATTCATTCATAAAGAAGGTCTCACTCAACAGGTTAGGACCGCTCTAAGACGACTAAGTGCAGGGAAATGTTGATCCAGGAAGAAAGAACGGGGATTCATCAGTGGAAGAGAACGACGGGACATAGCAATAACGCTAGTGCGGAGCTGGGCAAATATTTGGACTCGGGGGGCCACATTGAGAGAAACAATGTGTCTAAGGGGGGGGGCCAATGTGTATGTGTGTTTAAATGATATATACACATTTAGCTGTACAGTTTGTGTGTTTGGCTCCCTTTTTTCCAGGAACACTAATACCAAAAGTCACAATGTCCCATAGACTTCTAAAAACAAACCACCTCAAAAACACAAAATGGAATTTTACAGTTTTTTACTGAATGGGACACCCAAAATGTACATAAAAATAAAGAAAGAGGGGTTTACAATATTAACTATGAAGTATAAAACACTGAATATCAACAACATATGAAAATCGCTCCACTTTTACATGGGATTTACAATATTAACTATGAACAATAAAACGCTGAATATTAACAACATATGAACATCGCTCCTCTTTTACGTGGGATTTACAATTTTAACTACGGACATTAAAACACTGAATATTAACAACATATGAACATCGCTTCTGTTTTAGGTGGGACTGACAATATTAACTATGAACAATAAAACAGTAAATATTAACAACATATTAACATCACTCCTCTTTTACGTGGCATTTACAATATTAACTATGAACAATAAAACACTGAATATTAACAACATATGAACATTGCTTCTGTTTTACGTGGGATTTACAATATTTACTATGAACAATAAAACACTGAATATTAACAACATATGAACATCACTTCTGTTTTACGTGGGATTTACAATATTAACTATGAACAATAAAACACTGAATATTAACAACATATGAAAATCGCTCCACTTTTACGTGGGATTTACAATATTAACTATAAACAATAAAACACTGAATATTAACAACATAGGAACATCGCATGGTACGTAACATATTTTAACACTTCTAAAGATTACTAGCATTGTTGTTTATGGTACGTACAATATTAGTAATTATTACTAGCACCAATTGTCAGGGTTCGTATGATATTTTAATACTTCTAAAGATTACTAGCATTGTTTAAGGTATGTAAAATATTAGTAATTATTACTAGCATTGTTTTTATGATTGGCACATTTATTTATACACATTTATCTGTAAAAATCTGCTGTACAGTATGTGTGTTTGAGTCCTTTTTTCCAGGAACACTAATACTAAAAGTCAAAATGTCCGATAGAGTTGTAAAAACAGACCACCTCAAAAAAACGGAATGGAATTTTACAGTTTTTTACTAAATGGAACACCCAAAATGTACATAAAAATAAAGAAAGTGGGGTTTACAATATTAACTATGAAGTATAAAACACTGAATATCAACAACATATGAAAATCGCTCCACTTTTACATGGGATTTACAATATTAACTATGAACAATAAAACACTGAATATTAACAACATATGAACATCGCTTCTCTTTTACGTGGGATTTACATTATTAACTATGAACAATAAAACACTGAATATTAACAACATATTAACATCAGACCAGCTCCTCCATAGACATATTTTACAAACAAGCAAAACACAACAAAATACAAAATAAAAAACAGCAAAAGATCTAGACCAGAGCCGGGCAAATATTTTGACTTGAGAGAAAAAATGTGTCTGGGGGGCCTATTGTGTATGTGTGTATAAATGATATATACACATTTAGAAGTCACAATGTCCGATATAATTCTAAAAACATTATGACAGACCACCTCAAAAATGGAATTTTACAGTTTTTTACTGAATAAGACACCCAAAATGTACAAGAAAATAAAGAAAGTGGGATTTACAATATTAACTATGAACAATAAAACACTGAATATTAACAACATATGAACATCGCTTCTGTTTTACGTAGGATTTACAATGTTAACTATGAACAATAAAACACTGAATATTAACAACATAGGAACATCACATGGTACCTATAATATTTTAACACTTATAAAGATTACTATCATTGTTGTTTATGGTACGTACAATATCAGTAATTATTAGTAGCACCAATTGTCAGGGTTCGTATAATATTTTAATACTTCTAAAGATTACTAGCACTGTTTAAGGTATGTAAAATATTAGTAATTATTACTAGCATTGTTTTTATGATTGGCACATTTATTTATACACATTTATCTGTAAAAACCTGCTGTACAGTATGTGTGTTTGAGTCCTTTTTTCCAGGAACACTAATACTAAAAGTCAAAATGTCCGATAGAGTTCTAAAAACAGACCACCTCAAAAAAACGGAATGGAATTTTACAGATTTTTACTAAACGGAACACCCAAAATGTACATAAAAATAAAGAAAGTGGGGTTTACAATATTAACTATGAAGTATAAAACACTGAATATCAACAACATATGAAAATCGCTCCACTTTTACATAGGATTTACAATGTTAACTATGAACAATAAAACACTGAATATTAACAACATATTAACATCGCTCCTCTTTTACGTGTGATTTACAATATTAACTATGAACAATAAAACACTGAATATTAACAACATATGAACATCAGACCAGCTCCTCCATAGACATATTTTACAATCAAGCAAAACACAACAAAATAAAAAATAAAAAACAGCAAAAAATCTAGACCAGAACCGGGCAAATATTTTGACCTGAGAGAAAAAATGTGTCTGGGGGGCCTATTGTGTATGTGTGTATAAATGATATATACACATTTAAAAGTCACAATTTCCGATAGAATTCTGAAAACATTATGACAGACCACCTCAAAAATGGGATTTTACATTTTTTTACTGAATGGAACACCCAAAATGTACAAGAAAATAAAGAAAGTGGGATTTACAATATTAACTAAGAACAATAAAACACTGAATATTAACAACATATGAACATCGCTTCTGTTTTACGTGGGATTTACAATATTAACTATGAACAATAAAACACTGAATATTAACAACATATGAACATCGCTCCTCTTTTACGTGGGATTTACAATATTAACTATGAACAATAAAACACTGAATATTAACAACATAGGAACATCACATGGTACGTATAATATTTTAACACTTCTAAAGATTACTATCATTGTTGTTTATGGTACGTACAATACTAGTAATTATTACTAGCACCAATTGTCAGGGTTCGTATAATATTTTAATACTTCTAAAGATTACTAGCACTGTTTAAGGTATGTAAAATATTAGTAATTATTACTAGCATTGTTTTTATGATTGGCACATTTATTTATACACATTTATCTGTAAAAATCTGCTGTACAGTATGTGTGTTTGAGTCCTTTTTTCCAGGAACACTAATACTAAAAGTCAAAATGTCCGATAGAGTTCTAAAAACAGACCACCTCAAAAAAACGGAATGGAATTTTACAGATTTTTACTAAACGGAACACCCAAAATGTACATAAAAATAAAGAAAGTGGGGTTTACAATATTAACTATGAAGTATAAAACACTGAATATCAACAACATATGAAAATCGCTCCACTTTTACATAGGATTTACAATGTTAACTATGAACAATAAAACACTGAATATTAACAACATATTAACATCGCTCCTCTTTTACGTGTGATTTACAATATTAACTATGAACAATAAAACACTGAATATTAACAACATATGAACATCAGACCAGCTCCTCCATAGACATATTTTACAATCAAGCAAAACACAACAAAATAAAAAATAAAAAACAGCAAAAAATCTAGACCAGAACCGGGCAAATATTTTGACCTGAGAGAAAAAATGTGTCTGGGGGGCCTATTGTGTATGTGTGTATAAATGATATATACACATTTAAAAGTCACAATTTCCGATAGAATTCTGAAAACATTATGACAGACCACCTCAAAAATGGGATTTTACATTTTTTTACTGAATGGAACACCCAAAATGTACAAGAAAATAAAGAAAGTGGGATTTACAATATTAACTAAGAACAATAAAACACTGAATATTAACAACATATGAACATCGCTTCTGTTTTACGTGGGATTTACAATATTAACTATGAACAATAAAACACTGAATATTAACAACATATGAACATCGCTCCTCTTTTACGTGGGATTTACAATATTAACTATGAACAATAAAACACTGAATATTAACAACATAGGAACATCACATGGTACGTATAATATTTTAACACTTCTAAAGATTACTATCATTGTTGTTTATGGTACGTACAATACTAGTAATTATTACTAGCACCAATTGTCAGGGTTCGTATAATATTTTAATACTTCTAAAGATTACTAGCACTGTTTAAGGTATGTAAAATATTAGTAATTATTACTAGCATTGTTTTTATGATTGGCACATTTATTTATACACATTTATCTGTAAAAATCTGCTGTACAGTATGTGTGTTTGAGTCCTTTTTTCCAGGAACACTAATACTAAAAGTCAAAATGTCCGATAGAGTTCTAAAAACAGACCACCTCAAAAAAACGGAATGGAATTTTACAGTTTTTTACTAAATGGAACACCCAAAATGTACATAAAAATAAAGAAAGTGGGATTTACAATATTAACTAAGAAAAATAAAACACTGAATATTAACAACATATGAACATTGCTTCTGTTTTACGTGGGATTTACAATATTAACTATGAACAATGAAACACTGAATATCAACAATTTATAAACTTTGCTCCTTATTTTATGTGGGATTTACAATATTAACTATGAACAATAAAACACTGAATATTAACAACATATGAACATCACTCCTCTTTTGCATGGGATTTACAATATTAACTATGAACAATAAAACACTGAATATCAACAACATATGAAAATCACTCCACTTTTACATGGGATTTACAATATTAACTATGAACAATAAAACACTGAATATTAACAACATATGAACATCACTCCTCTTTTACGTGCGATTTATAATATTAACTATGAACAATAAAACACTGAATATTAACAACATATGAACATCAGACCAGCTCCTCCATAGACATATTTTACAATCAAGCAAAACACAACAAAATAAAAAATAAAAAACAACAAAAAATCTAGACCAGAGCCGGGCAAATATTTTGACTTGAGAGAAAAAATGTGTCTGGGGGGCCTATTGTGTATGTGTGTATAAATGATATATACACATTTAGAAGTCACAATGTCCGATATAATTCTAAAAACATTATGACAGACCACCTCAAAAATGGAATTTTACAGTTTTTTACTAAATAGAACACCCAAAATGTACAAGAAAATAAAGAAAGTGGGATTTACAATATTAACTATGAACAATAAAACACTGAATATTAACAACATAGGAACATCACATGGTACCTATAATATTTTAACACTTCTAAAGATTACTATCATTGTTGTTTATGGTACGTACAATATCAGTAATTATTGCCAGCACCAATTGTCAGGGTTCGTATAATATTTTAATACTTCTAAAGATTACTAGCACTGTTTAAGGTACGTACAATATTAGTAATTATTACTAGCATTGTTTTTATGATTGGCACATTTATTTATACACATTTATCTGTAAAAATCTGCTGTACAGTATGTGTGTTTGAGTCCTTTTTTTCAGGAACACTAATACTAAAAGTCAAAATGTCTGATAGAGTTCTAAAAACAGACCACCTCAAAAAAACGGAATGGAATTTTACAGTTTTTTACTAAACGGAACACCCAAAATGTACATAAAAATAAAGAAAGTGGGGTTTACAATATTAACTATGAAGTATAAAACACTGAATATCAACAACATATGAAAATCGCTCCTCTTTTACGTGGGATTTACAATATTAACTATGAACAATAAAACACTGAATATTAACAACATATGAACATCGCTCCTCTTTTACGTGGGATTTACAATATTAACTATGAACAATAAAACACTGAATATTAACAACATAGGAACATCGCATGGTACGTAACATATTTTAACACTTCTAAAGATTACTAGCATTGTTGTTTATGGTACGTACAATATCAGTAATTATTAGTAGCACCAATTGTCAGGGTTCGTATAATATTTTAATACTTCTAAAGATTACTAGCACTGTTTAAGGTATGTAAAATATTAGTAATTATTACTAGCATTGTTTTTATGATTGGCACATTTATTTATACACATTTATCTGTAAAAATCTGCTGTACAGTATGTGTGTTTGAGTCCTTTTTTCCAGGAACACTAATACTAAAAGTCAAAATGTCCGATAGAGTTCTAAAAACAGACCACCTCAAAAAAACGGAATGGAATTTTACAGTTTTTTACTAAATGGAACACCCAAAATGTACATAAAAATAAAGAAAGTGGGGTTTACAATATTAACTATGAAGTATAAAACACTGAATATCAACAACATATGAAAATCGCTCCACTTTTACATAGGATTTACAATGTTAACTATGAACAATAAAACACTGAATATTAACAACATATTAACATCGCTCCTCTTTTACGTGTGATTTACAATATTAACTATGAACAATAAAACACTGAATATTAACAACATATGAACATCAGACCAGCTCCTCCATAGACATATTTTACAATCAAGCAAAACACAACAAAATAAAAAATAAAAAACAGCAAAAAATCTAGACCAGAGCCGATTTCCGATAGAATTCTGAAAACATTATGACAGACCACCTCAAAAATGGAATTTTACAGTTTTTTACTGAATGGAACACCCAAAATGTACAAGAAAATAAAGAAAGTGGGATTTACAATATAAACTAAGAAAAATAAAACACTGAATATTAACAACATATGAACATTGCTTCTGTTTTACATGGGATTTACAATATTAACTATGAACAATAATACACTGAATATTAACAACATATGAAAATCGCTCCTCTTTTACGTGGGATTTACAATATTAACTATGAACAATAAAACACTGAATATTAACAACATAGGAACAAAGCATGGTACGTATAATATTTTAACACTTCTAAAGATTACTAGCATTGTTGTTTATTGTACGTACAATATTAGTAATTATTACAAGCATTGATTTTTATGGCTGGCAAATTCATTTATACACATTTAGCTGTAAAAATCTGCTGAACAGTTTGTGTGTTTGGCTCCCTTTTTTCCAGGAACACTAATACCAAAAGTCACAATGTCCCATAGACTTCTAAAAACAGACCACCTCAAAAACACAAAATGGAATTTTACAGTTTTTTACTGAATGGGACACCCAAAATGTACATGAAAATAAAGAAAGTGGGATTTACAACATTAACTATGAACTATAAAACACTGAATATTAACAACATATGAACATCGCTCCTCTTTTACGTGGGATTTACAATATTAACTATGAACAATAAAACACTGAATATTAACAACATATGAACATCGCTCCTCTTTTACGTGGGATTTACAATATTAACTATGAACAATAAAACACTGAATATTAACAACATAGGAACAAAGCATGGTACGTATAATATTTTAACACTTCTAAAGATTACTAGCATTGTTGTTTATTGTACGTACAATATTACTAATTATTACAAGCATTGATTTTTATGGCTGGCAAATTCATTTATACACATTTAGCTGTAAAAATCTGCTGAACAGTATGTGTGTTCGGCTCCCTTTTTTCCAGGAACACTAATACCAAAAGTCACAATGTCCCATAGACTTCTAAAAACAGACCACCTCAAAAACACAAAATGGAATTTTACAGTTTTTTACTGAATGGGACACCCAAAATGTACATGAAAATAAAGAAAGTGGGATTTACAACATTAACTATGAACAATAAAACACTGAATATTAGCAACATATGAACATCGCTCCTCTTTTATGTGGGATTTGCAATATTAACTATGAACAATAAAACACTGAATATTAACAACATATGAACATCGCTTCTGTTTTACGTGGGATTTACAATATTAACTATGATCAATAAAACACTGAATATTAACAACATATGAACATCGCATGGTACGGAACATATTTTAACACTTCTAAAGATTACTAGCATTGTTGTTTATGGTACGTACAATATTAGTAATTATTATTAGCACCAATTGTCAGGGTTCGTATAATATTTTAATACTTCTAAAGATTACTAGCACTGTTTAAGGTATGTAAAATATTAGTAATTATTACTAGCATTGTTTTTATGATTGGCACATTTATTTATACACATTTATCTGTAAAAATCTGCTGTACAGTATGTGTGTTTGAGTCTTTTTTTTCCAGGAACACTAATACTAAAAGTCAAAATGTCCGATAGAGTTCTAAAAACAGACCACCTCAAAAAAACGGAATGGAATTTTACAGTTTTTTACTAAATGGAACACCCAAAATGTACATGAAAATAAAGAAAGTGGGATTTGCAATATTAACTATGAACAATAAAACACTGAATATTAACAACATATGAACATCGCTCCTCTTTTACCTGGGATTTGTAATAATTATGAACAATAAAACACTGAATATTAACAACATATGAACATCGCTCCTCTTTTACGTGGGATTTACAATATTAACTATGAACAATAAAACACTGAATATTAACAACATATGAACATCGCTCCTCTTTTACATGGGATTTACAATATTAACTATGAACAATAATACACTGAATATTAACAACATATGAACATCGCTCCTCTTTTACGTGGGATTTACAATATTAACTATGAACAATAAAACACTGAATATTAACAACATAGGAACAAAGCATGGTACGTATAATATTTTAACACTTCTAAAGATTACTAGCATTGTTGTTTATTGTACGTACAATATAAGTAATTATTACAAGCATTGATTTTTATGGCTGGCAAATTCATTTATACACATTTAGCTGTAAAAATCTGCTGAACAGTATGTGTGTTCGGCTCCCTTTTTTCCAGGAACACTAATACCAAAAGTCCCAATGTCCCAAAGACTTCTAAAAACAGACCACCTTAAAAACACAGAATGGATTTTTACAGTTTTTTACTGAATGGAACACCCAACATGTACATGAAAATAAAGAAAGTGGGATTTACAATATTAACTATGAACAATAAAACACTGAATATTAACAACATATGAACATCGCTCCTCTTTTACCTGGGATTTGTAATAATTATGAACAATAAATCACTGAATATTAACAACATATGAACATCGCTCCTCTTTTACGTGGGATTTACAATATTAACTATGAACAATAAAACACTGAATATTAACAACATATGAACATCGCTCCTCTTTTACGTGGGATTTGCAATATTAACTATGAACAATAAAACACTGAATATTAACAACATATGAACATCAGACCAGCTCCTCCATAGACATATTTTACAATCAAGCAAAACACAACAAAATACAAAATAAAAAACAGCAAAAGATCTAGACCAGAGCCGGGCAAATATTTTGACTTGAGAGAAAAAATGTGTCTGGGGGGCCTATTGTGTATGTGTGTATAAATGATGTATACACATTTAGAAGTCACAATGTCCGATATAATTCTAAAAACATTATGACAGACCACCTCAAAAATGGAATTTTACAGTTTTTTACTAAATAGAACACCCAAAATGTACAAGAAAATAAAGAGAGTGGGATTTACAATATTAACTATGAACAATAAAACACTGAATATTAACAACATATGAACATCGCTTCTGTTTTACGTGGGATTTACAATATTAACTATGAACAATAAAACACTGAATATTAACAACATATGAAAATCGCTCCACTTTTACGTGGGATTTACAATATTAACTATAAACAATAAAACACTGAATATTAACAATATAGGAACATTGCATGGTACGTATAATATTTTAACACTTCTAAAGATTTCTAGCATTGTTGTTTATGGTACGTACAATATTAGTAATTATTACTAGCACCAATTGTCAGGGTTCGTATAATATTTTAATGCTTCTAAAGATTACTAGCACTGTTTAAGGTACGTACAATATTAGTAATTATTACTAGCATTGTTTTTATGATTGGCACATTTATTTATACACATTTATCTGTAAAAATCTGCTGTACAGTATGTGTGTTTGAGTCCTTTTTTCCAGGAACACTAATACTAAAAGTCAAAATGTCCGATAGAGTTGTAAAAACAGACCACCTCAAAAAAACGGAATGGAATTTTACAGTTTTTTACTAAACGGAACACCCAAAATGTACATAAAAATAAAGAAAGTGGGGTTTACAATATTAACTATGAAGTATAAAACACTGAATATCAACAACATATGAAAATCGCTCCACTTTTACATGGGATTTACAATATTAACTGTGAACAATAAAACGCTGAATATTAACAACATATGAACATCGCTCCTCTCTTACGTGGGATTTACAATTTTAACTACGGACATTAAAACACTGAATATTAACAACATATGAACATCGCTTCTGTTTTAGGTGGGACTGACAATATTAACTATGAACAATAAAACAGTAAATATTAACAACATATTAACATCACTCCTCTTTTACGTGGCATTTACAATATTAACTATGAACAATAAAACACTGAATATTAACAACATATGAACATTGCTTCTGTTTTACGTGGGATTTACAATATTTACTATGAACAATAAAACACTGAATATTAACAACATATGAACATCACTTCTGTTTTACGTGGGATTTACAATATTAACTATGAACAATAAAACAGTGAATATTAACAACATAAGAACATCGCTCCTCTTTTACGTGGGCTTTACAATATTAACTATGAACAATAAAACACTGAATATTAACAACATATGAACATTGCTCCTCTTTTACGTGGGATTTACAATGTTAACTATGAACAATAAAACACTGAATATTAACAACATAGGAACATCACATGGTACGTATAATATTTTAACACTTCTAAAGATTACTAGCATTGTTGTTTATGGTACATACAATATCAGTAATTATTACTAGCACCAATTGTCAGGGTTCGTATAATATTTTAATACTTCTAAAGATTACTAGCACTGTTTAAGGTATGTAAAATATTAGTAATTATTACTAGCATTGTTTTTATGATTGGCACATTTATTTATACACATTTATCTGTAAAAATCTGCTGTACAGTATGTGTGTTTGAGTCCTTTTTTCCAGGAACACTAATACTAAAAGTCAAAAATGTCCGATAGAGTTCTAAAAACAGACCACCTCAAAAAAACGGAATGGAATTTTACAGTTTTTTACTAAATGGAACACCCAAAATGTACATGAAAATAAAGAAAGTGGGATTTACAATATTAACTATGAACAATAAAACACTGAATATTAACAACATATGAACATTGCTCCTCTTTTACGTGGGATTTACAATATTAACTATGAACAATAAAACACTGAATATTAACAACATATGAGCATCGCTCCTCTTTTACGTGGGATTTACAATATTAACTATGAACAATAAAACACTGAATATTAACAACATATGAACATCACATGGTACGTAACATATTTTAACACTTCTAAAGATTACTAGCATTGTTGTTTATTGTACGTACAATATTAGTAATTATTACAAGCATTGATTTTTATGGCTGGCAAATTCATTTATACACATTTAGCTGTAAAAATCTGCTGAACAGTATGTGTGTTCGGCTCCCTTTTTTCCAGGAACACTAATACCAAAAGTCACAATGTCCCAAAGACTTCTAAAAACAGACCACCTTAAAAACACAGAATGGATTTTTACAGTTTTTTACTGAATGGGACACCCAACATGTACATGAAAATAAAGAAAGTGGGATTTGCAATATTAACTATGAACAATAAAACACTGAATATTAACAACATATGAACATCGCTCCTCTTTTACGTGGGATTTACAATATTAACTATGAACAATAAAACACTGAATATTAACAACATATGAACATCGCATGGTACGGAACATATTTTAACACTTCTAAAGATTACTAGCATTGTTGTTTATGGTACGTACAATATTAGTAATTATTATTAGCACCAATTGTCAGGGTTCGTATAATATTTTAATACTTCTAAAGATTACTAGCACTGTTTAAGGTATGTAAAATATTAGTAATTATTACTAGCATTGTTTTTATGATTGGCACATTTATTTATACACATTTATCTGTAAAAATCTGCTGTACAGTATGTGTGTTTGAGTCCTTTTTTCCAGGAACACTAATACTAAAAGTCAAAAATGTCCGATAGAGTTCTAAAAACAGACCACCTCAAAAAAACGGAATGGAATTTTACAGTTTTTTACTAAATGGAACACCCAAAATGTACATGAAAATAAAGAAAGTGGGATTTACAATATTAACTATGAACAATAAAACACTGAATATTAACAACATATGAACATTGCTCCTCTTTTACGTGGGATTTACAATATTAACTATGAACAATAAAACACTGAATATTAACAACATATGAGCATCGCTCCTCTTTTACGTGGGATTTACAATATTAACTATGAACAATAAAACACTGAATATTAACAACATATGAACATCACATGGTACGTAACATATTTTAACACTTCTAAAGATTACTAGCATTGTTGTTTATTGTACGTACAATATTAGTAATTATTACAAGCATTGATTTTTATGGCTGGCAAATTCATTTATACACATTTAGCTGTAAAAATCTGCTGAACAGTATGTGTGTTCGGCTCCCTTTTTTCCAGGAACACTAATACCAAAAGTCACAATGTCCCAAAGACTTCTAAAAACAGACCACCTTAAAAACACAGAATGGATTTTTACAGTTTTTTACTGAATGGGACACCCAACATGTACATGAAAATAAAGAAAGTGGGATTTGCAATATTAACTATGAACAATAAAACACTGAATATTAACAACATATGAACATCGCTCCTCTTTTACGTGGGATTTACAATATTAACTATGAACAATAAAACACTGAATATTAACAACATATGAACATCGCATGGTACGGAACATATTTTAACACTTCTAAAGATTACTAGCATTGTTGTTTATGGTACGTACAATATTAGTAATTATTATTAGCACCAATTGTCAGGGTTCGTATAATATTTTAATACTTCTAAAGATTACTAGCACTGTTTAAGGTATGTAAAATATTAGTAATTATTACTAGCATTGTTTTTATGATTGGCACATTTATTTATACACATTTATCTGTAAAAATCTGCTGTACAGTATGTGTGTTTGAGTCCTTTTTTCCAGGAACACTAATACTAAAAGCCAAAATGTCCGATTGAGTTGTAAAAACAGACCACCTCAAAAAAACGGAATGGAATTTTGCAGTTTTTTACTAAACGGAACACCCAAAATGTACATAAAAATAAAGAAAGTGGAGTTTACAATATCAACTATGAAGTATAAAACACTGAATATCAACAACATATGAAAATCGCTCCACTTTTACATGGGATTTACAATATTAACTATGAACAATAAAACACTGAATATTAACAACATATGAACATCGCTTCTCTTTTACGTGGGATTTACATTATTAACTATGAACAATAAAACACTGAATATTAACAACATATGAACATCAGACCAGCTCCTCCATAGACATATTTTACAATCAAGCAAAACACAACAAAATACAAAATAAAAAACAGCAAAAGATCTAGACCAGAGCCGGGCAAATATTTTGACTTGAGAGAAAAAATGTGTCTGGGGGGCCTATTGTGTATGTGTGTATAAATGATATATACACATTTAAAAGTCACAATGTCCGATATAATTCTAAAAACATTATGACAGACCACCTCAAAAATGGAATTTTACAGTTTTTTACTAAATAGAACACCCAAAATGTACAAGAAAATAAAGAAAGTGGGATTTACAATATTAACTATGAACAATAAAACACTGAATATTAACAACATATGAACATCGCTTCTGTTTTACGTGTGATTTACAACATTAACTATGAACAATAAAACACTGAATATTAACAACATAGGAACATCGCTCCTCTTTTACGTGGGATTTACAATGTTAACTATGAACAATAAAACACTGAATATTAACAACATAGGAACATCACATGGTACGTAACATATTTTAACACTTCTAAAGATTACTATCATTGTTGTTTATGGTACGTACAATATTAGTAATTATTACTAGCACCAATTGTCAGGGTTTGTATGATATTTTAATACTTCTACAGATTACTAGCACTGTTTAAGGTACGTACAATATTAGTAATTATTACTAGCATTGTTTTTATGATTGGCACATTTATTTATACACATTTATCTGTAAAGATCTGCTGTACAGTATGTGTGTTTGAGTCCTTTTTTCCAGGAACACTAATACTAAAAGTCAAAATGTCCGATAGAGTTCTAAAAACGGACCACCTCAAAAAAACGGAATGGAATTGTACAGTTTTTTACTAAACGGAACACCCAAAATGTACATAAAAATAAAGAAAGAGGGGTTTACAATATTAACTATGAAGTATAAAACACTGAATATCAACAACATATGAAAATCGCTCCACTTTTACATGGGATTTACAATATTAACTATGAACAATAAAACGCTGAATATTAACAACATATCAACATCGCTCCTCTTTTACGTGGGATTTACAATTTTAACTACGGACATTAAAACACTGAATATTAACAACATATGAACATCGCTTCTGTTTTAGGTGGGACTGACACTATTAACTATGAACAATAAAACAGTAAATATTAACAACATATTAACATCACTCCTCTTTTACGTGGCATTTACAATATTAACTATGAACAATAAAACACTGAATATTAACAACATATGAACATTGCTTCTGTTTTACGTGGGATTTACAATATTTACTATGAACAATAAAACACTGAATATTAACAACATATGAACATCACTTCTGTTTTACGTGGGATTTACAATATTAACTATGAACAATAAAACAGTGAATATTAACAACATAAGAACATCGCTCCTCTTTTACGTGGGCTTTACAATATTAACTATGAACAATAAAACACTGAATATTAACAACATATGAACATCGCTCCTCTTTTACGTGGGATTTACAATATTAACTATGAACAATAAAACACTGAATATTAACAACATAGGAACAAAGCATGGTACGTATAATATTTTAACACTTCTAAAGATTACTAGCATTGTTGTTTATTGTACGTACAATATTAGTAATTATTACAAGCATTGATTTTTATGGCTGGCAAATTCATTTATACACATTTAGCTGTAAAAATCTGCTGAACAGTATGTGTGTTCGGCTCCCTTTTTTCCAGGAACACTAATACCAAAAGTCACAATGTCCCATAGACTTCTAAAAACAGACCACCTCAAAAACACAAAATGGAATTTTACAGTTTTTTACTGAATGGAACACCCAACATGTACATGAAAATTGTCAAGACGTGGACTATTTTGCAGCTGGCTGCATGGATGGTTTTCCCGCAATGCAATAGGACCAGACCAGTCATGGCTTGAAGGTATATACATGATTTAATAATAACTATAAAAAGGTACACACAAAAAGTGCGCACAAGGCGGAAATGCAAACTTGGCTATGAAAACAAAAACTAGCACAAAGGCAGAACTGGACATAAAAACGAAAACACTTACTGTGGCATGGCATGAAGCATAAACTGTGATAGCATGGGTAACAGGAGTAATCATGGCATGAAGTGCGCAGAGGTAAACAGAGTTAATGTCGCCAGGCAGTCTGCCTGGCAACTGAAAACTTAAATAATACCGACATGATTAGTGACAGGTGCGCGAGTGAAAAACGTGAGACAGGTGAAACTAATGAGTAGTCATGGGAACAAAACAAGCAAGAGTGCACAACCAAGAAATAAAAAGTGTCCAAAAAACAAACAGCACATGGCCAAACAAAAACATGATCAACAGACATGACAGAGCCCCTCCCTTAAGGACAGATATTAGATGTCCAAAAACAAAACAAATGAACAAGAGTCATGGGAGGGCGGGAGGGGGACATGGCGGTGGGTCGCCAAACCAAGTGTTCCCGAATCCACCGGGGCAGAGTCAGGTGGCGGCGATGCGTAGAACACCGCTGCACCTGACGAGGTGGGGAACCCGAGAACGGCCACATCCGTGGCTGACGCGGAGGTGGCGCACTTGGCCTGGCGGACACCCAGGGAATGGCCACATCCGTGGCCGACGAGGAGGTGGGTGCACTTGGCGTGGCGGAAGACCCGGGAATGGCCACATCCGTGGCCGACGAGGAGGCGGGCGCGTTGTCGTCGTCGTGGCAGGCGTGGAAGCAGCAGACAAAGCAGGCATGGAAGCAGCAGACGAAGCAGTCGCGGGTGTAGTAGACGAAGCAGGCGGCAAAGCTTGGCGTGGCGGGTCTTGGCTTGGCGGGTCTTGGCGTGGCGGGTCTTGGCTTGGAGGGTCTTGGCTTGGAGGGTCTTGGCTTGGAAGGTCTTGTTTTGGAGGGTCTTGGCTTGGCGGTGCTTGGCTTGGCGGTGCTTGGCGGCGTGGAGCTGCTACGGGCGGCGCTTGGCGGCATGGAGCAGGTACAGGGACCAGTCGTGGTGCAGGTACTGGGACCTGCCGTGGAGCTTGGCGTAGTGCAGGTGGTGCTAGCCTTGGACTTGGTGCTGGTGGCCTAGCTGGGGGTTGCGGCTTGGCAGGCCGAAAGACTGGTGGTGGCGACTGGGCCGGAGGTTGCGGTTTAGCAGGCCAAAGCTGAGTCACCCCACCTGGTACAGTTCCCAGACCTAGCCCCCCCCTCAAGGAGTGGATACCAGACGCGCTCCCCGTGGTCTGGAACCGTTTTTAGGGGTGGGTGGAGGGAGGTCAGGAGGGGGAAAGAAATCTCCCCACTAAATTGTCCAACAAATATTTCTTTATCCCCCACCTGGGGTTGTGTGGGCGGAAAAAAGAAACAAGCGGGGCTTGGGTCTTGGGGGGCAGGGC
This sequence comes from Nerophis lumbriciformis, assembly GCF_033978685.3. Lineage (NCBI taxonomy): Eukaryota > Metazoa > Chordata > Actinopteri > Syngnathiformes > Syngnathidae > Nerophis > Nerophis lumbriciformis. The sequence goes on from NC_084560.2 coordinate 4,539,669, forward strand.
ATGAAAACTAGGACGTGGCTTAGACTGACTAGACCTGATTTTAAGGAACATATCGTGATAATGCTTTATCATAGACATGGAGTCTTTTGTTGGGGTCGGGTGATCAAAAGAAAAATAATTCAGAAAAAAAAAATCCTGGTCTTTGGTGTCATCCGCTGACGGTGGCGTGAAGTTGTCCTCGGGCAGCTGGGCAGCCTGCAGCGTATTTCTGCCCGGAGGGGGAGGAGCTTGCGGGGACGACGCCTCCTCTCAGCTTGCGGAAGCCTTCCCTGACGTCCTTGGTCAGGAGTGGCGCTTCCGGGACTGCGGTGACACAGCGCCGTCCTCGGACCAAATGGAGCTAATCGGAATTAGTTTGCCATTTGGCCCCCACCTCAAGTCTCGGTCCCCCATGGCACCTAGCGCTTCCCACCTTCCTTCCTCCATCCGCCAAGTCGCTTGCGGGAAAACGGATTGTAGCTGGCGACATCTGTCAAGGTGTGGACTATGGTGTGGATTGTTTTCCGGTGGTGCAAAGTGACTTGACTGGACACGACGTGAAGTTAAGGACATGTTTAATATTTACGAGAAAAAGGAACAAACAAAAGGCGCTCACAGCCGAGGTACGAAACTTGGCTATGAAAACAAAAACTAGCACAAAGTCAGAACTATGGACAAAAAAAACGAAAACACTTACTGTGGCATGGCATGAAGCATAAACTGTGATAGCATGGGTAACAGGAGTAATCATGGCAGAGGTAAACTGAGTTAAT